>NW_020194473.1:1235584-1452780 GCF_003019875.1 Amorphotheca resinae ATCC 22711
GGGGGGAGATGATAAATTATAGACCCGCGGGCATAGACCCGCGCGGGGGGGGGATTTCACTTCTCCTATGCGCTTAAGGAACTTCTATAGCTAGGTACTCAGATTCATATCCTGAATAGAATATCGATGAGCTTTTCTGTTAGGGATCACCTCCTGAAGACTTTTTGAACACCACACTTTCGTTCTATTGTTGGACCTCGTGAGCTTCTTTTTTTCTTTTTTTCCATTATAACACTCATCAACGCAGAAGAAACTAAACCAGACGCGGCCCATACGGGTGGGTATCCCATTCCACCACGAATCTAAGAAAATCCACACATCATTCTATGTGTCCTAAACGCCATCCTGAAAGCTCTTCGTTTTTTGAGCCCTGTCCTGAGCTTCCTTTTCAACCTGCAACGCGTGCTCTTGCTCCTTGGCCTCCCGAACCTTGGCCATCACCACCTCCCTGAAGATGGCACCCTTTGCAATGTTGCTTAGACTCTTTTTACCCCCGGAATGAGAACCTCCCGCTGTTTTGGCCTCTGCTCCTTCATGATCTGCATCGGGTAACGCGCTCCCAGCTGCTGCCTTTGCATCAGCAGGAACATCCGCCTGATCTTCCGTATCATCATGCTCGTCCTCTTGCATCTTGAGTGCTTCGATTCGGTTGGCAAGTTTGACGATTTCAATTCCACGGCGTAGGCGCGCCTTCGCCATGTATGCTCTGATTTCTGGCAGCAAGTTGTGGTCGCTTGCATTCTCGCCGCTGAGCCAGGGGTGGGCTAGAGCTTGCTGCGGAAACGTCAGTTCCGAGCCATGAGGGAGGAGCATTTCCACTTACCTTGCTGGTTGATCGATCTTCTGCGTTCGCCTGTAATAGATGTCCAATGAAGTCCTTCGCATCACTGCTGACATCCTTCCAATACCGCTCGTGGAAGACGACGCTCCCGTTACAGCATTCCTCGATGAGGTCTTGGAGATTCTCGCTTCGGAAGGGAGAGTATCCGCAAAGGAGAGTGTAGGTAATGACACCGAGGGACCACATATCTACCGGCTTGCCGTGCCCCTTCTTCAGCATGACTTCTGGGGCGGCATAACCAAATGATCCAGCCATTGTCGTAAGGACTTCGTCCTTCGAGTCCAGCATTTTCGCAATACCGAAGTCGGCAAGTACGAGATCAGAATGGGGATCTCTCGTGAGATAGAGCAAGTTTTCGGGCTTGAGGTCTACGCTCGCATTAGGGTTGTGTCAGTCCAGCGGACCAATCATTACTGACCTCGATGAACGACATTGTTGTCGTGAAGGTAGTCGACAGCTTCAAGAACTTGCCGAATAGTCTGCGATGCATCCTTCTCTGTGAATCTGCCCTGCTCACAGATACGATCGAACAACTCTCCTCCTGTGGCTAGCTGTGTGACAATGTAATATTTATCCTGGGGCACGTTATCAGCCCATACCACCTCCTAGTGAACACAGGTATCTTACTCTAGATTCGAACCAATCGACGAACTTGACGATATGCGGATGCTTCATGCGCTGCAGCATCTCGAGCTCATCATACACCATCTGCTCATTGCCCTTGACATTCTTCTTGAGAATGATTTTCACAGCGACCTTGCCGCTGGCGCAATCTGCCTCTCTGACAATTCCATATGTACCGGCACCAAGGGTTCGACCGAATCGATATTTCGCTCTGCGGGACAGTCAGGACATTCTTGGCTACCGGTACGGGACGCGTACTTCTTATCATAGCTCTCTGGTTGGCCGTGAAGCTTATTGAGCATATTAGAGACTGGATGAACAGAGTTAATGGTCAGCATCCTTTCATAGTGTCAAGTATATTTGTGCGGAAGAGGAATGGTTGGGTGCTGCTTAGGTCTTTGGTGCTCTGCTGTTATCGAGTGGTGGGGAACCACACAGCCTGGCGTCGCAAAGAAAGCGGGGAGAAAGGCTTACAGCTGCTCATCTTGACTGCCAGCTGTGTCGCTGAAACTGAATTGATAGGTAAGATCTTGTCTGGCTCGTGTTTCAAGGCGCGTGGTCTTTTCTGCCTCCGAACTGGATATGAGGTGGATTGGGTTCTCGATCACCGAGGGTATAATGTTAAGGTTACTAGTGGGGCTAAGTTCGCAGCGGTGGATATGGGTGGAGCGAGAGATGTCGCGCCAGAAAATGAAAGCAAAAGCGTTGCAAAGATGAAGGAAGATGGGAGGAGAAAAAGAATATAAGATTGAAGACAACAGATCGCAAAATGTTTGCGGCGGCGGTTTTCGATGCTGGTGAAGCAAAGAAGAGCGCCGTGGAGAGAAGAGCGAGGAGAGAGGGGAGAGGAGAGTGGAGAGGGCTGAGGATCGTCTCTCCTGTGGCTGAGACGGGCTATGGCTGACTCTGTGGCTGAGCACTTCAGGGGCGTGCCGATCATCACGTGTCACTTCCCCTATTTGGCCGGGAGGCGAGCGGAAGGGGACAAGAAGGTCATAAAATCCCCGAGAATCAAGGAGAGAATAACAGAGTTCCTTCCATCCTCCATCTCCTTGATGCCTGAACTCCTAGGTACCTTAACTATACACAGGTACCTAACGTAAGGTACCTTACAGCGGAGATGCGTGATTCAACTGCACAGACAATGTTGATGCCTTGGCGCCTGGCGCCCAGCGCCCATCTGCCCGCCTTTTATCGATAACCCTCCTCGAACCCATCGAGTACAAAGCGATTCTTCTGATTCTTCTCCCCAACATAAGGACTTCCCCAACTGCTCCCTCCTCCGCAAGATGGCCACAGGATTTGCGACAAAGCGCCTCTCAAAGGAACTATCCAAGGTACCTTCCCGACCACCTCCCCTTCTTCTATTACACACAATCGCTGACTAGTCCATGTCCATTTAGATCCACGGCAACCTCCCTCCTGGAATCACCCTCGTGTCTGCAGAAGGCTTTCAAGAATGGCTACTCGACATCCAAGTCCTGGACTCCAACCCTCTATATATGAACCAGACCTACCGACTAAAATTCAAATTCAGCCCTTCGTATCCCATTGGTATGTTTGTTCTACTCTCCCATCACTCCTCAAGGTACCAATTCTAATGAACAACCCCCCCACCAGAACCACCCGAAGTAACCTTCGTGTCCTCCCCGGACCGGCCCATCCCTATGCACCCGCACATCTACTCCAACGGCATCATCTGTCTGGATCTTCTGGGGCAGCAGGGCTGGTCGCCCGTGCAGAATGTTGAGAGTGTCTGCATGAGCTTGCAGAGTATGTTGACGGGGAACACCAAGAACGAGCGTCCGGAGGGAGATGCCAACTTCGTGGCCAATAATAGGAGAAGACCGAGAGATATTGACTTTTATTACCATGACAATACGGTCTGATGTGGATGAGGAGAGAGGACATGTTGTTTCATGGGCCTGGGGATTGGCGTTTGGGAGAAAGGGGAGGTGATCTGAGACTCGAGGCGTTCAGATAGTTATGATTCGATGCGATGATGTGGTCATTATGCGGAGGAAGCAGTCTTTTGCGATGGCATTACAAGCATGGCGTTCCGGTTCTTACAGATTTTTGATGTCTAGGCTACTAGAATTGTACAGCCGTCCCTACTATTTATACACTTGATTAATTCCAACTTTTGAGGAAATCTCGACTCAAAGTATCTTGACACCAGTCCCCGCGGCTTGGTCCATGAAGAATTGTTTTACCGGTCCCAAGGCGTTCACAGCTCTCAGTCCAATACTCCTTAATGGTACAATCGGTCCACTCTCAACAGCGTACAGCTTGTGCAACTTGTCCACCACGCCCAGCAGCATGTTATTCGCAGCGTATCTCTCCGCGTTGTATGGTTCCAGCGACATTCGCACCCCGATGTCCTGGCCATGAGTGACAGCATATTGGATAGTGTTCGCCAAACTCTCCACGTCACCCTGTCCTTGATTCAAGCCCTGGCCCGCAAGTGGGTGGATGGTATGGGCAGCGTCACCGACGAGGGCGACACGCTCCCCAATATATGTATCAGCATGTCGCAACTTGAGCGGGAACGAGGCAATACTGCCTTCCTGGACCCCGATCACTTGCTGAGGAATCCGGTGCTGGTCGAAATTCGTGTGTTGTGATCTCCAAGCCAGCTCATCGGCCTGGCCATCACTCTGCGTATGCATATATGCAAGATCCACCGGCGAGAGCCGGAATGCAGCGTTCACCATAGCAATGAAATCCTTGGGGCTCAAAGTCTTCAGGTGCGCCGCGAGGGCGGGAGTAGTTGACCAAACCAGCGTCGAGTAGTCCCCCGGAAGTGGAAGCATAGCCACCGGGCCCGTTGGCAAGAATCTCTGATACGCAATCTTGGACTCTCCCCCCCATCCTGGCCCCTCCATTTGGAGCGTCGCGACAACACCATGGCGCTCATAATCCCAACCTCTGCTCCCGATACCCGCAAATGCCCTCACAGGACTATTGGCTCCATCAGCACCGACCAGCAACCGCGCAGCCAGTTTCCGGCCCCCGCTCAAGCTCACGACCGGCCAGCTGCTCAGATCAAAATCCTCCGTCTCGGAGCCGAGCGCAATATCCTCCACCTTCTGTCCATCCAGCACCTCCACCCCACCCAGCTCGTCAATCCTCTTCAGGAGACCAGACGTCAGGTTAAGATTCTCATTCATGTACGCAATCGTCTGTCCGCGCTTCTCCGCGGGCCAGTCAAACTCGATCCTCGCCCCCGTAACCCCATCCCAGACCTGCATTTCCTCATAGCTTTGCACTCTCTTCTGGTCCACGTGCTGCCAGGCGCCGACCTGCTCTAGGAATCGTACCGAAGACGGGGTCAATGAGCTGCAGCGGTTGGAGAACTGCGTCGGAGGGAGCTGGAAGTTGCGCGTTGCGTCCAGGCGCTGGCTTTCGACAAGCGCGATTTTGAGATTGGCTGTGGCCGGTTGCGAACCTGTGACGGCATCTTGGTTATTTGAAGGCCTGGTGCTGCGGGGAGGACAATTGAATTACATACGTAAAGCAGCTAGGAGACTGAGTCCTGCTGGCCCCCCTCCTACACAGACTACGTCGTAGAGATCCGGGTTGACGGTGGAGGTGGCATAACTTCTTCTCTGACGCCGTAATTGACGTGTGCAACCACTACAGACATAACCTCCAAGTTGCCGGGTCGAAAGAGACGTTGAGGGAATCTTCATTGTACCTGAATTGTGCTAGATACGAGTTGTCCGATTGATCATTTTGCAAGGCATTTAGTTTGTAGGTAAGGTACCTTACCTTAGCTAATGTACCTTAAAGGTACGGTAGGTAGGTAAACCTTGAACCTAGTTGAGATCACGTGGATGGATTACACTTAAGCAGGATACGACGTTTCAGGTAAGAGTTTCTTTGACCATAGCGTTATGACTTATTTACTATGCTGTGGAGTGCTCTAAATGTTCTTTTTCTGTACATCTATCTATGCCATGCATATGTAGAGTGCAAAGGCATGAATGAGGTGTTGCTTGATGGAATGATGGAATGGTTTGAGACTGCGGTGAGGATAAAGCAGCAACAATCTAAATCCAAGAAGTTGCCCGCCCTGATGTCCTGTACCTAGGAGGTCCTATCCCGTCGGTCCTCCGAGTTTTCCATCCTCTACTGGATACTCCCCCTTTTTGTGGGGTATCAATGATTGCCTAGCCGAGCAAACCTATGCTGACGCCGTGCCCGTATGTATCCCTAGGTGCAGATTAAAAGCTCACTCACTGCGTGTATGTTGAATAAAACGACCTATAAACAAATCCAGCGACTTAAAACTCCCAGTCGTCATCATCTTCGATGGATTCGATCGCCCAGGTAAATTTCTCTCGGAGCGTCTTTGAGAAGAACTTTTCGATCGGAACATTGAACTTCTTTGCGAAGACAACCGTAAGTCGAGGATCGATGTAGTTCTGAAGACGATTAGCGCAATGATCTCAAAGCTGAGATGAATTACTCACAATCTTACTAGTACCGAGCGCAACCTCCTTGTTGCCCTCTCGGTCTTCGGCTTGGAGCATCATGGTCGTAATCCGCTCATCTAGCTTCTTGATGGCTGCTTCGTATTTCTCAACTGTCGGGCTTTTACCCTCCGCCACGACTTTCTTCGTCTTGTTCTCTCTCTTGAATTTCTTCTCGAGTTCATCGGCAGCCTCTAGTCTCTCGGCGAGCTCCTTTGCTTTCATCTCCTTTTGACCATCAGCAACGAGCTTCTCATTATCCTTCTGGAACTTCTTTTCAATTTTGGTCCGCTGTTCCTGGACTAGGAACGCCTGGTGCTCGAGAATCCAAGCTTCATCGAGATCTTCATCCAGCTCGAAATACTCAGCCCCCAGCTTCTTTTTCTGCTTTGGGTCAATATCCAAGATCATTTGCTTGGTGCGCCATTTCTGATACTTGAGACCCTTGATCTGTAATCGGGTTAGTACATGTTAAATAAGTAAGCTTCGGATCAATATACTCTGTCGCCTATCTTCTCCATCTGTGCTTCATGACTAGCCCCGACGGTACGCTTATGGTTACAAAGAATGGCCACCTGCCGATTGCAGTCATTGTAAAGCTTAACTTTCTCTTGAATGCTGGCGTTGTTGTTCTTGAGTCCCTGAAGCAGTGTCGACATGGTGTACGAGGCGTTGTAGGTACGGAAAACTTTAGCACTCAGGCCAGGCATGTAGTTCGTCAGATGTTTGTTAAGTTGTGTGGTCTAGATACGTTAGCAATTTGATTTGAAAGGGTCGGATTCGCACGTACAGTGAGACGGTCGAAGATATCATCGCCATTCGTTTTCGGAGGTTTCTTGAAGAGTTTCAAGTTCTTGAAGACTTGGGGGGCAACGACGACCTCATCATAAAATCGGATACTATCCTTTCCGAGGAAGTCGAAGATGACTGTATTCGGAGGCTTGAGCGTGACATGCTCGTACTTCAAGGAGCAACAGCCAACTGTCTCGGCCTCGTTTTCAGTATCCTTCTCGTTACCAGCACGCAGGGCAAACTTATCAATAAGATAAACTGCCGTGGCACGTTGGCGATCAGCCATGAGTTCAGCATGAAGATCCTTCTCGTAATCCTTGCGAATGCGGTCGATGTGCTTCTTGAGCTCTCTGGCCTTTTCGAACTTCTTGTAATCGCTTTGGCCCTTGATACTACTCTTCGCAGCGAGCATGACATACTTGTAGGCTCCGTTGATATTCTCTTGCCACATGGCAAGCCAAGTAGCTTTGTTGTCATGCTGAACGGCTTTCCACTTGTGTCCCTCTGGAGGAGCAGGTACAACTGCTTCTTTACCGATATTTATGGTGATCATCTCTGGAGTAACCCGTCGCTTGACCTTGCCGGTCTTTGGATGCTCGCCACGACCACGGAATAATCCGGGGGGTTCGACACGGAAATTACCAACTTGCTCCTTACGACCATCCCAGATACATGTGGTGTAGGGTGCTTCGATCGCATCCTTGGCAGCTTTGTCTGCCTTCTTTTCCGCTGCTGAGCGGGCTTTCTTCTCCTGGTTCTTTGCATCGTAGTATTGGAAGATTGGCTTGAAGTCCAGCTTGGAAAACTCTTTAATTTCGACCAGGTTACCATCCTTGTCTTTAGCTCCACCAGTCTTTCTGACCTCCTCGGTAAAGTCTTCGAAGAAGTTCTTTTGGAATGTTGGATTTTCGACGTTGTGAGTGGAATTTAGCATAGCGCCAAAGAATCCTGCGATTTCTTCGGCCTCGACAGAGAGGGTGAGTGGAATCCCGTCATACAGCAACTTGACATTCTCAGGAAGAGGTTCATACGGTGGTGGGAAAACGACACCATTATGCTGCAGGGTCTCCCATTTGATGCTGTCGTCCTCCTTCTTGGGAGCATCCCACCAACGATAGACCTCCTCCGCTTCCTCACTCTCATCTTTTTTACCCTTCCCCTTTTTGGTGGAAGAGGAGTCTTCGGATTTAGCTCTGCCGTTGGTCTTCTTCACAGCGGCTTTCTTCGCGAGTGGTACATCTGAGTCGGACTCCTCCTTCTTCACGCCATTCGTCTTCTTTGTAGATGCAGTACCATTCGGTTTCCGCTTCTTCGGCTTAACGTCACCTTCACTGTCGGATTCCTCTTTCTTGACTGCTTTCTTCGGGGTGGGCTTTTTCGCCTTGCTTTCCTTTGCACGTATAGCCTTAGCTTCCTTCTCAGCCTTCTTTTCAATTGAGGCCTTTTGCTTGGCAAGCTTCGTGTTAAGAGGTTCGTCATCAGAAGTATCTATACCGACTGTAGCCACGTCGTTTTTCGGTGGAAGCTTGCTGGCCTTCTTGCGGGCCAACGGCTGATCATCATCGGACTCGGATTCCGCGGGCTTCTTTGCCGTCTTTTGACGCTTGGCCTAGGCTGCTCGTCAGCATGGTGTTGAAATTGATGTTAAAAGTAACTTCAAATCGGATCGGGAGGAGATGTTGGAGGGTGGTAAGCTGACATACCAATGGCGCTGCGTCCTCGTCACTTTCGCCCTCACTTCCATCGACATTGTAATTGACGGCCTTTGCAGTGCTAGTCCTTGCTTTGCGCTTTGCATTGCCATTCGTGGCTGGTTCGTCAACGTCCATCTTGTCATCCAGGACTGGGCCGTTCCGGACCGAGACTCCCTCAGGAGCATAATCTGTCTTTGCCTCAGCCTTGTCCATAGCTTTGTCGTCGTCTTTCGAGATGTGGGCTGCAGAGACTTGTGGTAAGTTAGCCCAAGTCTTCAAATGGCGAAGGCTGAAAGAGAACGGCCAAGAAAGGCAAGTCGGATGGAGTTGGGGATGGTGCTGTGGAGTGTGAGAGTGAATGCGGGAGTGAGGGTGAGAGCGCCTTGACGAGCAGAGCCGCGACGCAAGAACTCTGCCAGGAGTAGAGAAAGAGAAGGGGAGATGCTCACCACGTCTGTTTGCCTTGGCTAAAGGCATATCGTCTGAATCGGAAGACATTATGAAAGGAAAAGGGGAGAGGCGCTGAGGTGAAGGAAATGGCTTGTGCTGAGTGGCCCTGGGGGCAGAGCTGAGGAGTTGTCAATACGTAGTAGTATTAACGCGAATTATGGAGGGCAGATAGTCAGAACATGCCTCTGAGCGCGTAGAAAGGTCGGACTGGGGATCCTTCGTGGGCGGACCAAGCGAAGTCGTCTGGAGACAAAGTGCGGGTGGAAGGAGTGGCGTCTGGCAAACATACAGAGAAGAGAATCGACTTGGGGGAATTTCCTTCGCTATTGTACTCGTAGGTCCTTAGTATTCTGAGGCCGGCCAGGCTCTTCTGCTGATTGGCTGCGGGTCGGGGGCGATGACTAAGCCGCCTCAGAGCTCGAATTTGATTCCCTAAGGTAATGAAGCAGCCGAGACCCGAAAAGCATCTTCAACCCATTAGATTGATCTCGAACGCATTCGTGGTCAATTGAACCCCGATACGAAAGGACCACCACCGTCTCCCTTTGTCCCACAAGATGCTGTCAAGAGCTGCCCGCCCAGCTTTGAGAGCCGGTGCTGCCGCCGCTGCCCGGTAAGAGAGAGACTCCTGTCGATCGGATGCGGAGGATGGACTAGGAGCTGCTTCGCAGTTCACGCTGGCAGATGGGGAGATTCATCAATTGGAGATACGGAGACTAATCAATTTGTGTGAACAGGGCGCCTGTCCAAAATGCCGCAACCTTCGCGACCCTCCGTGAGATTGAGGACAGACTGAAGTCCATTCGCAACATCGAGAAGATCACCAACACCATGAAGATTGTTGCCTCAACCAAGCTCACCCGTGCCCAACGTGCAATGACCGAGTCTCGATCATACGGACAAACCTCGAATGCTGTGTTCGAACACGCTGAGACGAAGCCTGTCGAGGGCGAGAACAAGAAAACCCTGATTGTTGTTGCCAGCTCCGACAAGGGCCTTTGCGGTGGTATTCACTCCGGATTGTCCAAGGCCGTCCGCAGAATGCTTGCCGAGAAGCCAGATGCTGATATCGTTGTGTTGGGTGAGAAGTGCAAGGCGCAACTGGCCCGATCGAGCGGCAAGAACATTGTGTTGAGCTTTGCTGGTGTCGGAAAGGACATCCCAACATTCGCAGATGCTCAAGCTATCGCTGACCAGATCGTCCTTCTGCCTACCGACTACGCCGATATTCAGATCATTTACAACAAGTTCATCAACGCCCAAAGTTACGAGGCCACACCCATCGAGGCCTTCTCTGAGGAGGCAATTGTAAACTCCCGTGAGTAGATCAAAATGAACATTTGCGGGTTCTCAACTAATATGTTTTATCAAGCCAACTTCTCCGCTTTCGAGTTTGATGAGGAGGTCCTTTCCAACCTCCGTGAATACGCTCTGGCCAACTCCCTTTACTGGGCTCTTGCCGAAGGTCACGCTTGTGAACAATCCGCTCGTCGCAATGCCATGGACGTATGTTACCCCTTTATACCTTCTCCTATTGCGCACTATCTTCTCTGTTTGTCCACCATGCTAACTATATGCAGAATGCCTCCAAGAACGCTGGTGATATGATCAACAAGTACCAAATCTTGTTCAACCGAACACGTCAAGCCGTCATTACTGGCGAGCTGGTCGAGATTATCACTGGTGCAGCAGCCTCCGAGGAGTAGAGCTTTTGTGAATATGTAGTCTAGTCATACAGTTTCGGGTCTTTCCGGCTCGGATAGAATTCGATTCCCTTGTACCAAAGCCAAAAGCCAATCCTAAGTTGAACTTCAACATGTACATTTTCCTTATATAATGCACAAAAATCTTGAATAACTTTGATCCGCAATTTCATCAGGGACGCTTTAGAATCATGAGCAGAAGAAACCTCTGTTAAAGAAGAAAAAGTACAGCTTTTTCTCACCCAGATCCCGTTCGGCCCCTTCCCTCTCTCTGGTCTACAGTTGCAAAGCACCCAGAAATAGGTAATGCGACATCAAGTCAAGCCGCTTGACGCAGATATAAACTCATAAGTCTGAGTAAGGAGTTCTGATCTCTTGCCCAAGGCCAAGGTGGCAAAATACAGACTAATCATTGAACAAATGGACCCTCTTTGTGTAGCTGAGGATGCCCAGTGGTTTTGGAGAAAATTATATCATTTATCCTGGATTTGACGCATCTAGAATAAGGAGAGCTGCCGAGACAATATGCCCCATGGTGCTGTTCTGTGTCGTTGATCAAAGTAAGCAGAGAGGATGTATGCTATCTGTTTCCTAAGCACCAAGTCCTGGCCTTGAGCCGATCGAACGCATGTAAGAATGTCATGATGCACATTATCCAACACTTTAAGCCATATATCATGTCGACATCAGTTCCTATCGTCATTACCAGCTAGCAAAGCAGCATTCAACTCCGAGAACATCCCAGGCAATCTACTCCTGACTCGCTCTTTCAAAGGCTGTCTCCAAGTACAGCTCACCTCCATCCTCACTCCCGACCCCCTTCTATCCTGCATCTGAATCCTCTGCTCACCCCCAATAACCTGCACTCGCCCACAAGGCCTTGGAATCCACGCCATCTGCCGAAACAAACCTCCTGGCCCATGAACCATATCCCAGTCGCTGGAAGTTACTTCGTCAGCTCTGCAGACACGTAGGATCCTCCATTCGTGTGGAAATGGATTGCTGGTTGTCGAGACCAAAACTGTTAGGACGCCTGAACCTGGCTCTGTATTCAGGTAGGCTTGTCTATCGGCGCAGAATGGACAGCGAGAGGAGAGAGGAAGTTGGATGCTGCCGAGATTGGCATTTGATGGTGGAAGATGGTATGTCTCTGCTGGGGTTGCATGGGTACGGATCATTGGCCCTATTCCTGTATGACCGCAGGCGTGTAGAAAGGTGTAGTGACGATACATGCTGTCAACTGCTAGGTGAAGAAAGTAGAGATGATGAAACGTGACGAGCCAAGAAATATAGAGGTTGTTGTAGGTGATGAAGAACTATATCTTGCAAATAATTCACAGCGACCCTTTGATAGCTACTCCCAATTGACTTCTGGTACTAAAAAAGAGGTATCAGTGGTGTCAGATACATATACAGCTGGCCTATGCTATGACTGCAGCAAAGCCCAGGTTATCCTTCTTGTCTTGACAAGTACTAATAACTCCAGATTATGAATCGATTCTTGAAACTGATCAATAGATATCACAATGAAACTTTCCATCCTGCAAACCAAGAAGACTTCGATACTCAAGTCTCTTTAAGTCGATTGAGATGGAACACTGAAAGAAATATCAGTCAATCAAGGAATTGTCTTTCCTCCACTCGTCCGGCGCGCGTGGCAAACACAGTTCAACCCCCCAAGTTGCCCAATATTCAAAATCAGACTCAACTTCTTACCAACAATCAATATAAACCTTCCACGTCTACAGATGATTCACAGAAAAACTTGGCGCTAGAGCAAACCGGGGATAGTGATTCACTCCCCCTATTTGCCTTATTGCTTCCACCTTATATATTCTCCCCTTTATCACCACAACTCCCACCTCTACTTCTCTTCTGTTCCTCTTCCGTCGTATTCTCTCCATGCCCATACACATGGATACATGTCAATAAGACGGTAAGTTTAGGAGCGCTGGCGCATTCTTCAAAGACAAGCAAGGCGTTGTGAACAAAATTCAGACAAACATTATTTCGTTCTGACCCGTCAGATACGTTTCCTTCACAACTTCCAAGTATCATTCCAAATACCCAACACACGTTTATCATTATTCCCTCTGTGGATAATTCTGAATTTTATTCATTCGTGTTCTTTGCCATCGAAATAACGCGTAATATTATTCTCGGTACGCTCTCTTGCAGGATCTCTAGCAGCAAGAACAGTTTGCCTGGAACTTCTTTCTGTCTGCCCAAACGATCAACAAAAGACAAATCAATACAGACAGTAGGAAGGTCAGCAAATCGGAGTTTGCCCTCTTTACCCAGTCAATATTCAGATCCGAAGACTTCTCAAGATCTTTCACTCATCAACAGCCTCTTTGCACTCCGATATCACAACTTCGTCAATATTGACTCGAATAATCAGCATATTCGTCGCGCTTCCGAAGCTTGCTAACTGATTCACAAAGAGATCCGATATTAGCATATTGACCGATCTCCTCTTAGCACTCGCCCTCATCCTATCGATCGTTCTGCGCCCGGACCAGCCAAGTCTCCATTACAGTCTCTTCACTCTCACACTTATCAACAAAGAGCCAAAGATTCACGTTGTCTCAACAACTCTCAACCAAAGGTTTTCACATCGTCTCAACAACTCTGAATTGAAACGAGGTCACGGGAACAGCAGCCATGTGTGTCAAGGAATTTTTCGGCTACAACTGTGGCCATTGCTCTATCCCATATCTCAGAAAGTGCCCAGTCTCTCTGTCAAACCCTTCGTTCCCGATCTGCGAATACCCGGCAGAGAGACCCATTTTCACAGATGAGTACTGCCATCCGTGTTCAAGGGTAGTTTGGAATCTGAAGGTGTTGAAGGAGGAAGAGGAGCATCGGGGCCGTCATTTGAGAGGGGAATGTTTCTGCGAGACTGTCTTCGAAAGGGAGGAAAGATCAAGACGAACAAGACCAAGACCTGGAAAGGGGAAGGGTAAAGCCATCAGTGGTGGCCAGACTTCTGGGCCACGTGATGTCGAGGAGGGAGGTACAGCAAGTGCCAACACGGTTAGAGAAACAGGACAGGGCCATCCACATCAAGACCGGGGGGACCCGGCACTCGTGGCTGCGTATGAGTATGTTGGATACTACATTGAACAAAGTAGTGTTCAGATGACGGATCCCAATCAGTCGTACGCAATGGTCGTAGGTGGATATGGCCTCGAGGAGCAACTGGTGATCGGCCAGGCGGGCGCTGGAATGAAGTGGTACCCCTATTCGACCTCGGCACCTCCCCAACATACCCCGCCGCTTCAGACGTCGCCAAAAGCATCAAGGGCCATGTCAGTGCCAACAACAGGATCTCCTGATCAGTGGTCATCAGAACATGACTATGGAGAAGATACAGAGCAGCAGCAGCCTATGGTAGTCAGCAGTGACATGGCCAGGCGCGACTCAGCATAACGGGCACTTCTCGTGAGTAAAGGAAAAATAATCACTTCGGATATCAATTTAATGTGTGCTGGCATTGCTAACGCAATGATGATTGTACAAACATAGGAATTATGCCAGCGGTATCACCATGTACAATTTACCACGACATCTATTTCTCCTTTTACCGATCTACTTCACCGAAAACTACAAATGTGTTAGTCATCAGAAAGAACAACCAGCGAAGCAAACGACTTACCCAAATCCATAGTACCAATGATGGCGACCGCATCTGCCAACAAGTGTCCTCTCGAAATCTGGTCGAATCCTCCGAGATGAGCAAAACCTGGTGCTCGGATCTTGCATCGGTATGGTCTCTCACTTCCATCGCTGACGACGAAAACGCCCATCTCTCCCTTCGGTGCCTCGATAGCAGAATAAGTTTCTCCAGGGGGCACGGTGTAGCCCTTGGTAAACAGCAAAAAGTGGTGAATCAAGGCTTCCATGTTCTCCTTCATGGCGGCTCGTGGGGGTGGGGAGATCTTGTAGTCCTCGACGCGGACTGGTCCAGGAGGCATCTTGTTCAGACATTGGTGGATAATCCGGAGCGATTGTCGGAATTCTTCCATTCGGCAAAGGTATCTGTCGTAGCAATCGCCATTGACGCCAACAGGGACATCAAATTCAACTTCGCCATAAGCATCATAAGGCTGGCTCTTTCGAACATCCCATGGAACACCAGAACCGCGAAGCATAACACCAGTGAAGGAAAGGTTGAGGGCATCTGCAGCAGAGACAACTCCAACTCCCTTCGTGCGTCCAATCCAAATACGGTTGTCGGTCAGCAGTTCTTCGGTCTCATCGATACGGTCTGCAAACTGGGTAGCCCATTGATAGATATCATCCAGAAGGCCGACAGGGAGATCCTGATGGACACCACCAGGTCGGACATAGGCAGCGTGGAGACGGGCTCCGGACACTCTTTCATAGAATTCCTGCGCTGATTTTAGCCTCCCTGTTTATAGCATTCCAGAACTTAAAATATTTACCATAAGCTTCTCACGCTCCTCGAAGCCCCACAAGAAAGGCGTAAGTGCACCAACATCCATTGCGTGAGACAGGACAGACATCAAATGGTTCAGAATTCGGGTAATCTCTCCAAACATTGTTCGGATCCACTTTGCACGCTCCGGAATCTCGATGTTCAGAAGCTTCTCCACTGCCAGAGAGAAGCACTGCTCGTTGGTCATCATAGAGACATAGTCCAATCGGTCGAAGTAAGGTAAGGCTTGGATGTAGGTCTTGTATTCGATCAACTTTTCTGTGCCGCGATGCAGCAGTCCCACATGAGGATCCGATCGCACGATCTCCTCTCCATTAAGCTCGAGAATCAATCGCAACACACCGTGAGCGGCAGGGTGCTGGGGACCAAAGTTGACAGTGTAATGCCGGATCTTTCTGTTCTCGACAGCAGACTCGTCGGATGTTGATTCTTCGGGAACCACATTGATGTGTTGCGTGTCGTAGGGGTCGGTGGGGTGGGCGAAGTGCTCGTTGGTCGGAATCAGCCTCGTCCCTTGGTATGGCTCAGGAGACCTCAGAGAGGGGGCAGCTGAGAAGGCACGTATAGGAGCTCGTGGTGATAGCGGGAGCGCGGGTCGCAAGCAGAGGCGTTTGGCACTGCGGCCGGCCAGCCGGGTGAGGGATGCAGCCATTGAGATCGAAGACACCAAGAAGCCGGATGGTGGTGACCAGATCTCAAGCTTCTCGGATGAATTGAGGAGCAGAAAAACGGGGTTGGCGTCCAAAGAGTTGCCTCCTTTCGTCTTGGGTTCGTCAATGATGAGGTTCACGACCTTTCGGCTCGAGATATAATAGCTTTCTGCTTGTCTCTCATTGGCCAGCGTACCGTGCGGCGACCGACAAGGGTCGGCAACCCGCCAAAAAAAATACTTGCCTGTATAAAAATATATAATTCTTTGACGCCCCGCCATAGCATCACATTGCGACCAGAGGCTTCTTGAAGAGCCTCTCTCATGCGCAAACATGGCCGCGCACCCGCTACGATTGAAGAACCCGTCGCCGGCTGAGCAGGAAGCGCGAAAGGTACGCAATCCCCTCCGCTGCTCTCTTCTGCTTGTCTGATTCCCGCCCAGATCGTCGGTGTCAACGCCGAAACCGTCACCAATGTCTCCTCCACCGACTTTCCTCACCACTACCCTGGAGAAGACCATGCGTGGGATAAGAACAAGTTCCAGGAATCCTTCCAAGTCCAGTTTCACCACAATAAACCCTTCGATGCGTCCTTCTCCCTCATCGGCATAGATGCCTCCGTTGCCAATGCATTCCGGCGCATTCTGCTGGCCGAGATCCCTACCCTCGCCATCGAATACGTCTTTGTGAACAACAATACCTCTGTGATCCAGGATGAAGTCCTTGCGGCGCGTCTGGGTCTCGTGCCTTTGAAGGGCGGGAAGGAAGGGCTCCTCTCATTCTTAAAATGGTTCAAGAAACCTGAAGAAGACGCTCCTGCGGAAGAGCAATTTTCCAAAGCCTACGACTACAACACTATTGCACTATCCCTTAAGATTGAATGCACCCGGAACGAAAACGCCGCCCCGGGGGAAAAAGATCCTCACAAACTATATCACAACGCTTATGTCTACGCCAAGGACATCCAGTTCAAACCGTTTGGTAGACAGTTGAAGTACTTCAGCGATGATGATGCTATTATGCCTACGAATCCTGATATCCTAATTGCGAAGCTGAGGCCCGGTCAGTGTATTGATGTGGACATGCACGCTATCAAGGGCGTGGGGAGCGATCATGCGAAATACTCTCCTGTTGCAACGGCCTCGTATCGTCTACTACCAACTATCACGATCACAAAACCTATACTGGGTAAGGATGCTGAGAAGTTTGCAAGATGTTTCCCCCGGGGTGTCATTGGTCTCGAGACTGTCACCAAAGAGGAAGCGGCGCAAATAGGAAGTGGGTACGAGGGACACGAAGGGGAAAAGAAGGCTGTTGTGAGAGATCCCATGAAGGACACAGTTAGCAGGGAGGTCTTACGACATGAGGAGTTCAATGGCAAGGTCAAGCTGGGAAGAGTACGAGATCACTTCATCTTCTCGGTCGAAAGTTTGGGACAGTGGGACAGCGACGAGATGTTCCTGGAAGCCGTAAAGGTTTTGAAGGTCAAGTGCGAGGGGCTGAAGAAGAACTTAGCAGATATGACAAGATAGAGATGGCTGTAACACATGCATTGCAGGAGTTTGGGATCTGGCGTTCATGGGCACCTTGAGGAATCAAGGCCTAGGGTGTAGATAAAAAAGTAACCTCCACATGATAGATATCGTCTTGTGTAACTCCGTTCTCATGCTCGTCCAAACCATGCAAAACTGTGCTAATCATCCTGTTCCCTTGGTGTCCCGCTAATCTCGCCGAAGTAATTGCTTGTCAAGGCTCTTTAGAAGCTCCAGCCCCATTCAGTGAGACTTAAATGGCTTTGAGAATCGGAGTCGGTATTTGAAGTTGACGCTGCCCAATGATGGGTCAGAAACTCCTATCTCTTCGCCATCTTCAACCAGCTCTCCCATCTTCTTGACCAAATTGGGTCGGGTCTTCAACTCCAAACTCTCGGGGCTCTGCATGTAGATCGTCTTTTGCTCTGAGCGAATGGATGGCTTCTTCAACTGCGCTTCTGGTCTCGCGGCTAACGATTCAATGAACTCTTCAAGTGTAAAGTTCGGATCGATTTCCATATTCCGCGCGATATTTCCACAGACTGGACAGTCATCCTTCTTCTCGTGCTTGAATGTGTAGGTGTAAATGCTATCATTACCGCTGTACATCATGTAATTCTCCTCAAACCCGAGCGATGGATTTGTCGACGTCGCAATCTTGAAGGCTTCGTTACAGCAGCTTGCAGCGATAATCGCGTTTGTTGAGGCAATAGCCGGAATGATGTTCTTGACTACTCCTTGTGTTAATGAATACGTAACACCACTAATGTTGAATTCCTGAGCTCTCGCCAGCGCCTTCTTATAGAGCCAGGTGATGTGTTCCGGGTCATCATTGTCTAATTTTGGGAAAGGCTTCTCCTGCTCCCACGCCATGATATGCGCCCATTCGATACAGTGTTCTGGTTGGCGTGGGATGGTTGCTAGCGTACAAAGTGGGACTGCGGCTCTCGGGGCATGCATGTCAAGTTGACATTCAATGCAAGAGGTCATGGTGGGGAATATGACCCTGGATTGGCCCTTGAATCCTGGTATCTCTGTTCAGTCTTGGCCATACAGGTCAGGGTAGGATACTATACCTTCAGTGCCTCCATCAATAAGGGGTTTGAGGCTTTCCGGATTTTCATTATCTACTAGGTCAACCAACGTTGAGTTGATCCATCTCCTAGCCTCAATACTGTCCAAGCCGCAGATAACGATGTTGAACTGCATATAGAACTCGTCGTCCTTGTCCTGAATCTTGCAGTTGTGTGGTGTAATTGAAACACCCTTTACCCTCTTTTCCACAAATCTTGCTGCTACTTCAGCTTTCGATTTGCCAACATCGCTCTGTCGGAATAAGAACTGTCGGTTGAGGTTGGAGACATCGATAGTGTCTGTAAAAGCTTCAGTAAATGGACATTCGGGAACGATTTTAATAATCTACCCATGTCTATGACGTGTATATCCTTAAAACCAGAGAGCGCCAGGTCCTTCAAGATTTCACAGCCTAGACCACCAGCACCGCTGTTTGCTTGTCAGCAACCATGACTATGCCAACATGCTCCAGGAAACCAACATGACTCTGCAGTAGTGTTAGAGAAGAGTGACATTCTGAGCGTTGAGTTTACCAACAGAAGTTTCATTTTCTCCATAGCAGAAACAGCCTCCCCGCTTGCATCAAAACTCTCCTCATCTGTAAAGGGTCCTTTCTTTTGACGGACATTATCCAGGTAGATCCTAAAGAGATCATTAGCTTTTAGCTTCTCCCAGAAGGAGACTCGGAAGGGAAATCTTGTACCATCGCGAATCTGGCACAGTCGGTGCCTGCAGTGTAGAAGCCACCATGACTGGTTGTGACATTCTAATAGACAGTTTTGGGGATGCTGAAGGACGAGTTCCGTTCGTCGCTGAAGGTGCGGGCGGTTCTTATCGCCCTGCATAGATTACTTTAAGCGCTATCATAAGCGCGTTAGCCGACCGGCCGCTTCATCAAACTTCCGCCACCAATTCCTTTTGGAGTCCAAATGTCTCCCAACTTGAGCTGCAGCGGCTATGGAGGGCTTGCTCACACCTGTGAGAACCTCATACAAGACCCCAGGTCAGACGCTGGAGGAAGAGCTAGTCGAAGTTGGAAAGCGGCCTGAGGCTATTCCAAAACCCACCTCGCAGGCTGAAACACCAGAAGAAGCTCTTGAGATATTGCGGAACAAGCCGGATTATGAGGCGCTCATTTCCACTTTACGTTATTTCAAAAAAGATGACTCTGACTTCAATATCTCCTCTCCAAGCCCTCTGTCAGCTCAGATAGTACATGTTCTTGTAGCAGAAATCATCCCGAATTACTGGGATATTCTCCAAGAATCACACAGTGCCGCGAAGGCACGAAAGCAAGGGCTTTCGAAGAGAAATTCGGATTTGGAACTACTTTTATCTTGCCTACGAAGTGTGACGGGTCTGAATGCTATTCTGTTAAATTTGAAGCAAGCTATCCAGCAGTCTCGGGAGCCAAAGAAGACCATAGGAGGAGGCTTCAATATCCAGGATGTCTTAACAAGACTTTTGCAATTGATATCTACATTGCTCGAAGGGGCTGATACAATTGAGAGGATTTCGAAGAGCATCTGGGGTCTATTAGATGCTCCATCGAAACAAAAAACTATTTGGAACGAATTTCTCAGCGTAACAGCAGGCGGAAAGATCTTGGGAGTTTCAGCCGAAGCGGAGGATATTATCAACGAACTTAGCAAGGATGTTCAACAGAAATACTGGGTTTCAGATGGCACTCTGTACAGCAGATGGTTCGCCCAAAATATCACCCATTTAGCCAGAACTATACCGTTAGAATCCGAACAGGAGTGGAAACGCTGTGTCGAGTTGCTCAGCAAGTCTCTGCGTCTGGGGTATACTGGTAAGCTTTCCAGTTCGAGGCCTCATGACAGGTACTGACAGGATGCAGAGAATATTATCAAGGAAATTATCGGCATCCTCATCCTGAAGCCCCAAGATCATTCGGCAAGGTTCGAAAAGCTCCTTGGCGGCCTGTCACATTCTGAGCAGCGCAATTTTATTCAGGGGATTCTCAAACTCATCTCAAGAGAATATTTATCGGTATTAGTTATTTCGGAAGATAATTCCAATTGGTACAAGCAGGATGCGGACATTGTTTCTGCTGCTGCCAGGTTGATCAACTTGGTATTGGCAAATGAAGAGTCACGCAAGGCTCAAGTCATATCATGGTTGACTGCTTCCTCTGGCGCTGGTGTCGGTGACGGTATTGCAATTCGACGCGCATCTATCGTAGCCCTTGCTGCAGATAAAAGCGACATCGAGGCTGTTTTTGATAAAAGTCTACAGCAATTTGGGGATCAGCTATATATTAGACATACTCCTGCTATGCAACAAGAAGGTATGATCTTCCTATTTTATATGTTCCTATCTCAATGCTAAAGTTATGTTCCAGCCCATGCCCAGGTTCTACTCCTATCTGCTGGATACGTTCACCGAAAGGCGCCCCTGCACCTTGCTATGACGATGAGGTCGGGGACTTATCTGAGCGCGATATCTAACAGGTTGGCTGCACCATCGCCTCGTGCTCGCTTTCTGGGAATGGTGGTGGGCGAGGCTTTGTCTGACCTGGTTGATAAAGGAGACAAAAAGATGGTCTTCAAAGTGGACGAAATGGATTCTTCAGAAGCTAAATGGTACAAGAGCTTAGTGACTGTCTCGGATACTCTTGGATCTCTTGAACCTCTCATGTCCCGGACAGTGGCCAAGGTTGCTAAGAAACCGCCCGCTCGCGCTTCCCAGAAATCAGAAAAACCTCAGGTCGTCCAAGAGGGTTCAAAAATCATTGCCATCGAAGAGGTAGACGATGATGATGATGGTGAGGACCAAGGCCATGAATCAGACAATGATGGTCTGGTTCCTTATGCGAAGCCGGATTCGGACGAAGAGGATTCGGACGAAGACCCTACCTTAATCACGCGCAATAAACCAACAGCTCCAGTTTATATACGAGACTTAATTAATTATCTCAGGGATACTGAGAACTATGATAAGCAAAAGCTGGCTCTACAATCAGCAGCATCACTCATTCGACGGAAAGCCAACTTCGGTACAGAGGTCAGCTCACATGCGGAAGAACTTGCGACACTCCTGGTGGGCTTGCAAGATAAATACGACATGGAAGACTTTCAAGATATGCGATTACAAGGGATGATCGCTATTCTCATTGCCCAACCTCTAACAATGGGTAAATGGTTCTCCAAGACCTTTTTCGATGGGGACTATTCCATCTCACAGCGTGCCACTGTCCTCACCACTCTTGGATTAGGCGCTCGAGAATTAGGTGGTTTTGGCAGCGGGGATGCAAAAGCTACTTCGAAAGGCTCCCTTCCGTCGTCCTCATTTCCATCCAAGGCTCTTCCCGAACACTTGCATAGAATCTATGGAGACGCAACTTCAGAGGACACAGCGGTGGACCGACTATCAACCGAACTTTCCAATACCATGATAGCCCCCATGGCTGCAGACCTGGCTGATAAACTCACCGGCCCTTCGATCCTCAAAGTCAGAACATTTTCCTCTCGCATGGCCGTCGAGAAGAAACGGAAAAAGCCAATTGCGAATTCGCTGGCCAAGATTGTGGCTGATGGCTTTTTCTTTCCACTTACAGGTCGATTCTTCATACACCTTAGGGCCTACGGCTCCGGCCGGTCGAATGTCGTCTTCCAACCATACCTCCTTGCTCTCTTCGTCAAGACACTGTCCCTGCTCCTTCACGCCAGTGGACCTTCCACTCTCAGCCTGCCCCAAATGACATCTGAATTCTGGGACTTGCTACTCAGTCTCAGAACACAAAGTATTGGGGATATTACCGTCATCGAAGCCATGCTTTTCGCATTCCTAACCATTTTCGACATCAATGAGGATAAGAGGAGACTAGTTGAAGAGCATGGCAGACAGATGTTAGAGACGCAAGAGTGGGTAGAAGGTATTTTTGGACGAGTGGGAGCTGGAGGGAGCCAGGAAGATGAGAAGGTCAGGATGCTAGCCGCTGGCTGCCTGGTCAGGATAAGGGAAGTGGTGGAAAAGTACCAGGCTTTGCTGATGGGAGATCTAGCTAGTTTCCAAAATTAAATTTCTTGCGCTCTGGAACTGCTTCCTTTCGACGTGGTGCACCTTATTTATAATGTCTAGGAAGGTGTCGGATCTAGACAGTGGAAAGATTTTCTCGGTATCCAAAGCTCTATAATCGGATCCGATAGAAGTAGAAACAAGAAACACGTTCTGGTACTAATAAATGCCAACCCCACTACGTCACATTTTATAATAATATTGAGAATATTAGTCGAGCTCTCCATGCTCATGTGTCTATAACGAGATGAGCGCCTTTGAAGAACGTTCACATTCACATGCCCTAGTCTTTATATTGTCTAAAGCTGGTATCATTTTTATGCTATCTAGCACTGTAACCAGCCATCCCTAATGGTATTGTCCCTCAAACTGGAACTCCATCGCTATGCTTTTTGTTATAATGCCAGCCCTTTTGGTATCATCGTAATTACTCAAACAATTGAAATGGGGGGGGAAAAAGGGTAGAAAGAAAGAAAATCCGCAGCCTGTAGCCCTAAAGCTATCGGCTCGAAGTTGCGCCTAGTCGTAATGACCATTCCTCCAATTGGAGGGCCAGCATTGCGCGTCAAATGTAAATTGAAGTATCCCCCCGTCCTGTACTTTATGCAGTATTCCAAACAAGTTCCTGAAGAAGATCATCACTCCGGCCTCGGGCCCCTTCCTCAGTCAATGATGTTTATTACCAGCTCTGTCTTCCGTTATTCTCAGGCTGCTGATGATTAGAATTTCTTGTCCCCGTCCTTCTTCTCTCGACGAGTGTTGGTAATTTGTGATGAAGCATATACATCACGAAATGCCTCCAACTGTGCTGTCATCGCACCAAGCATCCTATTAAACTCATCCTTCATCTCTTCATTGGAGGCCAAACCAGATAGTGCTCGTTCAGATGGAGGATTAGGTAACTCTGGAAAGTGAGCAAATGCGTAAGGTTGATCACTCGAACGTCGTGGAGGTGTTTTGGGGGGGCGTAGTTGAGGTGGCATGGGCCCGGATTCGGAATCGGAGAAGACTGTTGCTCCATATGTTGAAGATTGCATATCCCCATTATTATATCCGTTTTGACCTTCTGCATCTGAAGCTGAAAAGGCCGAAATTTCTGCCAAATCATTCACTGGATTCGCGGACTGCAGATGCGTTGGCATAATGGATTCTTCGGTGATGTAGATAGAAGAATCGACTTGATCTGCATGGAGAGCAGAATGTGGCTGGATCAAGGAAACATGCCTTTCGAGCGCAAATGGATTAGTTGATGTAGTCACGTCACTCGTCTCAGACTCAACATCCGAGGAAGCTGTGGATGGCCGACCGTCGCTGGGAAAGATATCAGGTATTACATCCGGCATGCTCATGTCTAGGTCAATCAATGACTCTCTCATAGACAGCCGGTCCAGGGTAGGTTGTGACTGGCCCATAAGTCCACCGCCAAATGCACCAAGGGGCTCTGTTGGATGGTGAACTAAAGCAGGACGATCACCAGAGCCGGGGGTCACACTGGGATATGGCACATCGTAGACCATTGGAAATCGTGACACTTCAGGATCTGCAGAAGCAGGTGGTACCATAGTGGGAAATTTCCAGTCTTGTGTACGACGGTTAGGGTTGACATCCGCGGGATCGCTGAGGGCCGGTCGGCTAAAGTCATGTAAAGTAGAGGCATATTCGTCGTCACTCTCTTCTTGAGTACGTCGGCCAGCCCTAATTGTTTCCATGTCAGGGAAGCTAGACAGACCAGTATCCGAATCGTGTCCGCCTAGATCAATCATCGTGTCTCTGATAGAGGTCTGAGCAGAATCGTCTCGAAGGGGTAAATCTGAGGCCGGCTGCTGCATTTGTCGGCCGTAATGGTTTCGACTATTATCTTCATAATTTGAAAGGGTATTCGGATCGAATATCTTTTCGAGGGGCGCTGGAATACGCGCTAGGGCTTCCGGAGGAGGTCTTCGCCTCGATTGTTTTTGGGCTTGCGGTTTTTGGGGACGAGAAGTTTCTTCCGAGAAGAACCCATCTAATTCAACCGAGGTCCCATATGCCTCGTAGACATCCTGAGCGGTGGATTCTCGGGACACCTCCTGATCAAAGGACGCAGTTGTGCTGAAGTTCCACTCATCATCAAGTAGCGAACTCGATGAACCTTCCGCCGACGGCCCTTGAGCACCACCCAGCATGAACAGTGACTTTCTGCTTCCTCCATGGTCTTCCCACATCTTGAATGCTCTGACAAGATGCGTCAGTGATGATGCAGGGTATCTTGAGCTCGTATTGTAGATATATGGATGCTTTTGTACCTGTTCGATAGTCGGCCGTGCAGTAGGAAGTTCCTCTAAACAGTACGCTACGAGGCTTCGCAGGTCGTTAGAATAGTTTCCCCCCTCTAGTCTTGGAACGTGATTCTTCAAATGAGACCCTAAGCGCTCATAAGGGATGAGGTTTGCGGCATTTGGCGGAAGCCCAGTTGCCATCTCATACACCATAGATCCAAAGGCCCATATATCGACTTCTTTCCCGTAGCTGGGCGTAGGTGAGAATAATTCTGGAGCCATCCAATGTGGTGTACCGATGACTGTGGATCTCTTGTCTAATTTGTTCTCGATAATTCCTGCCACGCCAAAGTCGCAAAGCTGTACACCTCCTTCCTCGGTGATGAGAACATTTGCGCCTTCAAGACATTAGGACAGTCCTAAAAGGACCGAGAAACGAATCTGCTTACATTTGATATCTCTGTGTATAATCCCCGCCTGGTGAACCCACTTAATGGCTTCAGCTACTTCTCGTAGTATTGGTATAATCCACTTCTCCTGTAGCCCACCGGGAGCAGTAGGCTTCATCTGTAATCATGGTTAAATTCGATCCAGAGCTGAGAACTATAATCCTGCAGGTTGAACACTCACAAGTGTGGCAATACTCCCACCACCGCAATACTCTGTAATCATCCACATTGACTGCCCCACTGGCAAAGCCTCGATAACATGATTGATGTTGCGGGCGCGGTTGTCACTCAAAATCCTTAACGCGTTGACCTCTTTAAGAAACTCGCTATACGAGTCTGCGTTCCGAGGGTTAACAGTATCACTCTCATCAATATCTATGATCTTCACTGCCACAATGTCTGCCGAAGTCATATCTTTTCTGTGCGGGGGAGTCAGTGATGGTGCACGTGATATGCTTTGGGCTGGATGCTTACCCCTTGTACACCCGACCAAAACTCCCTTTGCCAATGAGCTCCAAGAGAGCGTACTTGGGGGGAGGTTTGCCAGCCTTGTTAGCCAATTCAATCACAGTAGCCTGCATTTGCCGCGCATCTTCAATAGCTTTGGCCTTGACCGAGCTGAACTCAGTTGGCCGGACCTGGAGCCTATCCATCCGGCTGTCAGCTTGATGGGCTCCGGAGGTGGTGATGAGCGTTATTCTAAAAAAGACCGGGGAGCGCCAGTTTTAGAGAGTTTGTGTATTTGTGAGGGTGATTGTATGTTGTTGGCAGACGGTGGCTGTCTGTCTAGTTGTTGTCTGGATGCTTGATTGCTGCGGAGACCGCTGTAGCTACGTGCGCCAAGTTGCGGAGGACCTTGCAGGACTGCAGAGCTGGATGGAGCTTGGTATTGAATGGATTGAAGAGGTTGGTTAGAAAAAGGAGGAGGAGGATTAGTAGGAAGAAACCCAATTGCAAGGCCGATTTGGTTCTGTAGAGTGAAATAAATCACGGGTCAGTCTTGTTATCGTGAACTCTCTGCGAGGCACCAAGGCACCAAGGCCAGGGGGTGGGGTCACGTGGCAGGGGGTTGCTTGGGTAAGCATTATGCGGAAAAGCAAGAGCTCTCAACGACTCACACTGGGGTTTTGCGGAAAAGCGACATCAACCTGGAGACTTTCTTAGCACTACCCACAGAACCAGACCTAACAACAACTTACATTGCCAGATCTACCACCAGCACCTGCCAGGCGGTCATTCTGACCACCTCTAATGGGAATATGTGGCTGTCTCGCTGGCATTGGCGGACGCCAACCATAACCTTCACGCACCAGGCTCTCTTCTGCTTCGTTAGCTATGTGCTGTATAGGAGCTGTTGTGTAAATGACACTGAACTACTTGCTAGGTATGTGGATCCTACCTTGTTGTCGCTGGCCTTCCTGGCTACGTGTTTGCTCTTCGATAAAGCGTCTATTCCTAGCAGCAAAAGTTTGCTCGCTGGTAGAAGATCCAATTGCCTCAGATCTGTATAGGACCCCTGCTGGCCGCTGTGCAAGTTGGGATCGACTGTCATATGGTATATGAGATCTGCCTTGTCCCAGTGGTTGAAGATCCTGGCCTTGATCTCTTAGCTGGGCTCGTCTCACCAGTTCATTCTGGAGGGCTGTATCTCGATGGTCGCTCCCATCACCATGCTCTCTTGCCTGATTGCTGGACGGCTGGTTTCGCCTTCTCCATTCATTTCGGAGGGCTGAGCTTATATATGGACTTCCTTCGCCCTGTCTCCTTCCTTGTTCACTAACGTGCCGGTTTCGTTCTCTCTGCTCGTTTTGAAGGGGTGTGTTTCGGTGACGACTTCCTTCAGTCAAAGCAGAAGCAGCTCTTTGCCTAGGTCGCTGAGATGTTTCTTCTACCAATCGCTGGCTACGTCCAGGAAGCTTTGGATACGGCCCATCTTGGCTAAGTCTAGTTTCTTCCTCAGAGTCCTCAAAGTTCACTCTCGGAGAACGTATTCCTTTTTCTTTGGGCCGATAGCTACCACTCTGATGATTATGTGGCAGTCGACCTGGTAAAAATTCAGGCTGCAACTGTGCCTGTCGTAGTTCTGGCGCTCTAGGTTGGTTCATTCGGGGAATACGTGACGTGCCTGGGCCATCACAAAATTGTGGTGGTACTCCTTGCAGTCGATGGCCAGACTGTGTGGTGTCTCTGGATCGCTCGAGGTCTTGTGGTATTAAACCTCGAGCCCTTGCTACAACGTTACCACTCCTCGAAACCACTGCTTCTACTCTACCACCTTGCACTACAGAACCAGAAGACAAAGCAGTAGTCGCTATTCCTCCGGTAGTTCCCAAATATGGAGATGGAACCTGAGAGCGGTATTCATTAGTGAATGAATTATTTTGTCGAACAGGCTCGCGGATCGAATTAGACACCTGTGGTATCATTTCTTGTGCGTCATGTCGGCGGTACCCTCTATGATTTGGCCTTGATGATGCCGGAGCCGGTGATGGTACAGATGCTTCTTTCAATTGATTTAATCTTTGCTCTTCCTCTTGTGCACCTAGCATTTTCAGATATGGAATGACGTTTTCTGAGGTGAACTCCATATTGGGCTCCGGAGTCTGTACTATCACTTGCCCGGTTAGGAGGTTTTCCGCGAGCTCCCATGCTTCTCTTCTCTTCTGATCGACCTCTTTGAACGCATTGTTTGGTTTAATCCCTGGGGCCACCATACCAGAACCTGCCCTTGAAGGTCTCAGTGCAAGGGCTCGAGTCAAGGTATCAGGGCGTGGACCCGCAGGGCTTGGCTGAAGTTCATTGTCTGATGTATCTGCGCTATTCGGTATAACTCTAAGCTCTTTACGGTAGAGCTCGGCGTGATACTCGGAATTCTGATTCGATGTATTTATCCCGGCAGTTTGGAGGTCTTCGTCAGATTCTGGTTTCTCGCTATAATCTGAGCTGCTATCATCTGATGGTCCACCACGGCTCGCGAATGTTTCGTTATGACTATGGGGGAGATCTCTCGCAGATCGGTTATTGAGCAACACGGGACCAAAGGCTTGCGTGGCACTTCCCGCTTCGGCTGCATGTTCGACGAGGGATTTAGGTCTCTCATAAATCGTCAAATCAGCCTGCTGTAGGTGAGCATCATCTGCTGGATATTCCTCAGCTGGATAATTTTGACTTTGAATGGCCTCGGGAGATGCAGTTGGCACAGTTGATGTACGAGACATAGCGATTTCTTCATCTCCATGCTCGTTGACCGACAGGTTTGGCATTTTCTTGCTCGATAGCAGAGCACGGTCCCACTGAAAGACGGGTGCTCCCTTTATTGGTAACCCAAGCTCTTTGGGGTCGACTTCTATGCGTGGCTTTCTCCGAAACATCAGTGTCTCCTTCATGTTCAAGCGGGAACCTCTGGGGTCGACTTCCGCTGTTCTCTGGCCAATCAACGCCAGCCTACGCGCCTCTTCGTCCATATATGCTTTCGAAAATGGTGGTGCTCGTCCGATGATAGAATTTCTAAGGTGCTTCTGTCTACGCTGAGCCAAGAAGCGGTCACTCGCTGTTCGACTATCGCACTTTCTCTGACTATCCTTGTTCCTTGCTTCTCGTTCTTCGGCAGTCTCGTAAAATACACTGTGCTCTCCTCCTAGAGGGTTCTGGTTCTTGTCGAAAGCAGGTCCGGGGTCATCAACCTTGAGCGGCGTCCTGACTGGAGGTGCAGACTTTGGAGGTACCGGGTTGAGATGTGGGTTCTCACCATGGATCGGGTCGGGGAATTGCGATTTTGAGCTTTTCTGCTCGATTGGAGGTGCAGCCCCCTTATTGCGATGACGCAGCCGACGGATCTTGTCTTTTAATGGATCTTTGTTCGACACGATGCGATTGCTAAGGCCTTGCGGAAGATTCCAATACTGTGGGTCAGCCCTTGGGTTTTTAAGTAGAGTCCATGCCTTTTGTATCCTCGTCCTAAGAGTCTCCCTCGTGGTCCCTTTTTGAGGCTCCTTTTGGTCCAACATATCCGTAAGTGGTATTGACCGCTGCGATTGGATGGAGGCTTCTTCTGGAGCTACCGCATTCTGCGCCTCTCCATATGCAACTCTCTCTGTTGCTAGAGCCTGTCTCGGTAGTTCCTGTGATGGAGGCTCGTTCAGCTCCTGGAGTTCATAGGCTCCACCAGGATACTCTTCAGACAAAGGGGCTCCGGTGGGATCGTCACGATCTGGAAGGTTTTGGGATCGAGTAGGAGTTGAGCCTTTCTCATCTCCTCGAAGAAAGCTGGCTGCTTTCTTCCTATGGCGACCCATTTGGGCTGCGTGTTGATGGATGGGTTGATGGATGGGTTGATGGATGGGTTGATGGATGGGTTGATGGAGAAGTGATGGAGAAGTGATGGAGAAGTGATGGAGAAGTGATGGAGAAGTGATGGAGAAGTTGATGGAGAAGTTGATGGAGAAGTTGATGGAGATGTTAATGGGAAAGTTGATGGGGAAGTTGATGGGGAAGTTGATGGGGGAGTTGATGGAGAAGTTGATGGGGGAGTTGGTGGGGAAGTTGATGGAGAAATTGTTGTGTGTGATGTTTTGACTTGGAGTGGAGGAATTTGGCCAGAAGTAAGTGAGAACGTTTGTTGTTGACATCTAATCTGCTCATTTCTAGACCACCCCGCGAATTCAATGATTTACACTTTCCGCAACGACGATGCTATCAATCTTTCTGATACAGCAGAATTCGAAAGACTTGAATCTGAACCGCGTAATTCGAGATCCAATCAAGATGATACTGAATCTGCATTGACTTGGCAAACTCGGGGTACCTAAGAATTACATACTCTGATGAGTACATCAGGCCTATGGCTTTTGTACTGGTATATATCAATAGGTATGTACTCGACCGCTGGTTTCGAGAGCAACCGCTTTATCATGGGGCGTGGGTCTAGGGATAGCGAACTCGGGTTTCTTTTCTGCGTTCGATTCTTTGCATATTGGTATCATCTGAAGAAGTTACTCTAACAACCATTTCGCCCTGACGCTAGGCGCACTGGACATGGCCATTGACATTCTACAGATCCCACAGAGAATCTAAGCGCTACCAATCCGAAAGCTTTAGGACTTCACGGACAGATGTTTATGAATCCGGCAGGCATTCCCGACTAGCCTGGACGGCTTTTCTAGCTACCCCGCCCCTTGATTTGAGAGAGCTTCTCAGCATGGCGAAGGTGGTACAGATCTCACAGTACCGATTGGCGGTACCCTTGCTGATAGAGGGTATATAAAGTGATTGTTACTCGTGGAGAATGCGAATCAAGGAAAAGAAGCCAAAATCGGGGACTTTGTGTCGATGGGTATGGGACCTCGCTCCAATAATATTTTCCTCGAGCAGCGCCCCCTTCTTATGTTTTAGAACCTAATGACTTTGCCTCGACATAGAGTTATTCAAGAGAAACTTAATTTTGACATGCCTTTCATTATCAGGCCAGAAAGGAACACAAGCCACCTAAGAGAGTAACTCGAGTTTCCTTCACGTAAATATTTGTAGAGCAGGGCAGGACATATACTTTTAGATCATTATACACAGATGTTTTCGTGGCAGAGGTACGTTCAACAGAGTCAGAAAGTAACAGGTGAAAGGGGTGGAAGACTTACAAAGAGATCTTGAGAGTAGAAGGCTATGTAGAACTTGCCAATTTACAAACTGCAAAATGCTAAGAGTTGAGATCACTATGTGAAAGCTTTAGCTAGGTATAGTAGTTGCGAAATCACGGTCATAAACAATCAAGACAGAGATAAATGGGGGAACAAAGTTGGGTAATTCATCTCATTTGCTATACATGGAGACAAAACAATGTGCAACAAAAAAAGTGCACAGATCTATCGCTCCACCCTCAGGTATCAAGGCAAGACAATTCCTACATACAAGAGCTATTCCCAAGCCAGTAGAGACGTTATCTATACAGCATCCATTTCCAAAATGAGTGCACTGCAGTTCACTCATGATGTAGCAACAGGAGAAGCAGGGATATAAGCAACCATAGCTTTGCTCGCTCCCTCCATACAATACTGGACAACCTCCACCTTCTTTCCCTTTGGTGCCAACCGTGCGATCTGTCTCAGATCACTGGTTCTCGGCAAGTACAGCGCCGAATCCATTCCTCTGCAGGCATCATGGATCTGCTTTGCAGAATAAGGCTGCATAGTATTCAGACTGAAGATTTTGTCTGATGTATAACCCGGCCCTCCCCATGGAGGCGAGCCAAAGATGACAGTTTTCGAGGGATCGATCCATGTATTCGATGAGAGATACGAAAAGCAGTCGTCATTGACCCAAGTTATTTGATCACGGACACCATAGAGTGCCGCGTTGTGTTGTGCGCAGGCGATTACTGAGGGATCTTTCTCGATGGTGATGACCTGTGCCCACCGTCCGGAGAGCGCGAAGGCGATGGAATTTCCGCCGACACCCCCAAATATGTCAATCACTATTGTTTTGGAAGGGTCTGCAAATGCGGCCAAGTCCTCGGCTACTTTTCTATTGAATGGTATATTAGCAAGAGATAGGAGTGAATGAGATTTGGATACCATACTTCGCGACAGGCTCAGGAGTGACGCCAAACCAGGCGTCATCTGTCATACGGATTCCTTTGTTGTAGCATGAAAAGATACTGTTGCGTTGATGCCAGTATCTAGAGATCGTCAGTTTCAGTCATGGGGAAAAGTGAATTCACTTACTTCTGGATGTCCCACGGTACTTCTGACACGTGAGAGTAATGGTGGCACTCGTCTGTGAGCGGAAATAAGTTCATGTTGGAAGCTTTGGAGGCTTCATCTGTGTCATCAATGCCATGACTGTGTGATAAAGAATCCCTCATCTTTCTGTCGCTTTTTCGACTTCTCTTCTTGTCTCCATGTTCAATTTGCTCCTGCTCAGTCGCCTGTTTTTCGTGGGCTCTGCGTCGCTCTTCCCATAGATTTACACTTCGAGCGGAGGCTGCAAGTAGCTCCTTGTGCAGTTCAGGAGCGCACTGCTCACACTTGTAGTTTTCTGATAATTCCTCGTCCTCTGGACTGACACCCATGCATACCTTGTGCTGCCAACAGCCACAACTGCTACAGGCAATCCACGCATCGTCATCATCTTTACCCTCCTCGGGGTCACCACAAACACAGCGAATATACCATTCTTCGGGTTTTGGAGACCGTGCTCTCTTGGAAGATTTTCTCCCCATTCTTAGTACCCCGGATAGAAAACTAGGGGCATCAAGTCTTGGCGACTTTCCTGAGAGTGAGAGGAGTTTTGAGTTTAGGTTTCTGCAACCAGATTGAGCATCCAAATAGGTGCTTCTACTACCTCCAGTGAAAGTAGGATTTCCTTGTCCGCTTGCAGACGTCTCTGCACAGTAGCCCCAGGAATCGAAATTATCGATACCGGATGGCCGCTCTACTAGCGGTTGAGGATCTTGTTCTTGTGGGGATAGCTTTGAGAAGCTGTAGACAAGTTCAAAGATTAAAAGAACGACTTCCTTCTTTAGCCCAGTAGAGTAATCGCAAGTTCTGGGCCAAATTCCATACTTGCAGCCTCGGGCAGACAGCTTCAGGAGTGTATTCAAATCTGGAAAATTTCAGTCATACCGATCATGTCAAAAGCCTCTCAAGGTTATAAGCCTATACTGAACTTACCTTCAGCTTAGGATCTTATTGAGATCCCAGTCTCGCTGATTCTACAGAGTAAAGGCCTTCAAAATCCCAAACGGCGTTGTCGATGTTGACCACGTGATGCCCAAATCCAGAAAATCGCGGAGAATGTCCATTGGCCAGAGCAGCCAGCGCGAGGCTGGGCTCAGGACAACTACTAGGCCAGATAGAGTAGCGGATTCAGGGACACATCGACCTCAACATCAACACCAACGTTACGACTTGATCCTCGCACAAGAGTTTGAGGCTTGAGAAGTGCAGGGGATTCGAAAGACATTATCAGATCTTTGAAATCATGTTCAACGCGCTCAATCGCTTCATATCTCGTCTGGACTCGGAGTCTCCAGCGCAGCCTTCGAACCATGGCGCATTTGGTTTCCAGGTCTTGAGAAACAAGAATCTGGAGCTTGGCATTGAGCCATGGTTTGATTTTATAGTTGGAATTAATGGGCGCATGATTGTATGAGCTTCTCGACTTTATTATCTTACAAATACTGATGTCTCCAGGACGATTCCGACCCTACTCTCTTTGCCCAAGAAGTACGCAACTGCGCTGGTAGCACCGTGACACTGGGTCTATGGAGTGCGAAGGCAAGTCTCCCAGATGGCTTCCCCCTCTAATAAATGCTAAAAATCCATAAGGGGCAACGGACAAGGACAATGCACATTCCCGTACCGGCAAGCAACCCAACATTGGGCCTCACTCTGCAATGGACATCCCTTTCAACTGTGTCCAATATCTGGCATATTCTCGACGTCCCGGCCTCGTCACCCGCCGATCTTGCAGGCCTTCTGCCATACAGCGACTACATTCTTGGGACTCCCGAAGGCGTATTGCATGGCGAAGCTGGCCTCGGGGAACTAGTTGAGGATCATATTGGGCGGCCACTGCGCCTATACGTTTACAACAACGAGTACGATGTCACAAGAGAAGTCACCATTCATCCAAGTAGGGACTGGGGCGGAGAGGGCGCATTGGGTTGTGTGCTAGGGTACGGAGCATTGCATAGACTGCCAGCACCTTTGAGTGAGCCTCTTGCTGAACCAGGAGAAACGTTGTTCGAGACAGAGAATGCTCGATTCTCGAACGAAGAGGTCCGGCCCCTTTCTGGTAGGGAAGATACACCACAATTCTTTGTCCCTGCAGCAGCATCGGAGTCGGCAGATCTCCTAGTTCCAGCTCAGCTTGCAGCCCCACCGACCACATCAATATCGCACAAGAAGGACAGGAAACATCATGGCCATAGTCCGAATAAGTCTTTTATGGATGATTATTTCATGGAGGGAGAGAAGAAAAGCCGAGAGCTAGATCACGCGCCCAGTGCAAGAAGCACCCCTCCACCACCGCCGAAATCTGGTCCACCAAAAGCAAGCCCGGTGGGAGAGGCACATACCGATGATAAAGGTGTAGAATAGAATTCATGATATTTTGGTTCCATTTGCTCAGTACACCCGACTATTATACAGTTGCGCAAGTTCCTCTCGAGCTGCATAAGAGTGATTTTCGTTAAAGTCATTCCTACACTCCCGAACACATTCAACCTGGTTCCCTTCTATACCTAATAGCCCGCTAATTGATAAAGTTGACACAGAAGAAGTGTAGGATTAAACTCCCAAATACATAGTCCGCAAAAGCTCTGGGCGATTATTAGTATTAACGCAGCTTGTATAAAGTTTAATCAATTCTCTTACCTCTCTGGAGATACTGAACCAAACTCCGCCTTATTCTCCTCATTCGTCTGTATTCTCAAAGAAGCTATATCTCATCAGCCAATGTACCCTCTATTTCAGATGGAGCCATACCGGTCAATACAAACTGGCCCACTGTCGCCGAAAATCCCGAGAGAAAAGCATTGAATGGCTATAGTCCCACAGTTATTAGCTTTTTGTACTCCTTTTGGCATTCTGAATGAGAGGGTGGGGAGGCATACGTAGTTCCCAGAAATAAGACAGTAGACAAACTGCAGAACACCAACCACCACCAGGAACAACATGAATATATCCGTTAATTTCGTTCTTTGCGGTGTGGTATCCAGGTATTGCTGCCAGGCATGTAATGCGATCTCTTGGGGGCTCTGGGTGTTTGATTTGGCTTTGCTGGAAACAGGGACGGATGCCGCAGCACTGGTGGATGATGGAGTTGCCGTCGACGAGGGCGTAGTAGGTTCGCGCGCATTGCGTTTGGGCGCCATGATGAGAAGCTAATTGTGGCTGTTATGTCCTGTGCTCTGTATTGTCGGGCTTGATTGTCTCTTGCAATTGAAGCTGTCTGTTCTGCTCAGCCGTGTCCGGTCTGGAGGCCACGAAGCGGGTTCCAGGATTAGCTGGGGTCGGGGTCGCGCGATGGAAGGTGCCGAGGGAGGCTGATCACGAATTCAACGCCTGGCGTCAGGACTTCCTTCGTAGGCGTCAGGATATTTCTCCGTACACTCATACACTCTCAATACACGGAAACCCATCCAAAATACCTACAGTAATTCGAAATCTTTCCAATCGCAAATATGGTGAGCCTTGCCTTCACCTACTCCCGAGTTCTACTTCCCCAAGTAATAGGCTGATATAGCTCCAGGGCATCGAGGCAACCTCCGCATTCATTGTTGGCGCTCTTACAGCTGGCGGCGGCACCTTTGGATACATCAAGGTATTCCCACTCAACACTATCTTATATCTTACATTTGCAGCTTCTTACTGATATTACTTAGACCGGTTCTGTTCCCTCCATCGCCGCCGGTCTTACCGTTGGTAGTCTGGTACGGGCTTGCTCCTCCGTAAGTACATAAGGTATGCTACAGATGGCTGACAGCTCTACAGTACCTCCTCGGAGGCTATCGTATCCAGAACCGACAATCGTACGGAGTTGAACTTGCACTTCTTGCCTCCGTTATTCTTGCTGGATCATCTATTCCGAGGGCTTTGCGGACCCATAAACCTCTGCCAATTGGGCTGAGTACGCTTGCGTTGTACGGGCTGTATACTTTCGGAAACGCATACAGACTGCAGAAGTAGGGTTGATGTTGGTGCCACACATAGCTTGTTAACTATGGGTGTCTGTGCATGATTTTTGGCTTGTAGCGTGTTATTGATATCAGCCGTGTAGGGCGTGCCACCTTCCCTTGCTTTGCTCCCAGTGCGGGGTAGGATGGATGCGGAGAAAGTCTCAGCTCATTAATTACTTACTACTATCGAGGACTTTTCATTAATTGTATCTCGGACAAGCAGAATAATGACTTCAGGTGCCCAAGTAATAGTAATAAGCTTGAGAAGATACCTCAATGGGCCAGACGTATCTGCATCATTGCATCCCTGCACAGCTGGGTATGCTCAACACACCAGCTTTCTTGAAGCAGCTCGATTATCGATCACGGCCAGGCACGCTTCCATTTAGTGTTGTTCATTCCAGAGCAGACCAGGAAAGGGGAGGTATCCATTGTACTGTACATCAGCTTCCAACTCCCCTGAAGCTTATATATCCGGGAACGCCTGCAATGCATCAACGCCGCTTCAACCACAAGGAGACTCCGTCCCAAATGCTCCAGGAAACCCCACGCGCCATCAGATGGGTGCCCTCCATTCCCAATCACGAGTTGGCATCGATCTCGGCCCACTTTGCCTTGATTTCCTTGTTCTTGATCTTGGCCGCTTCTCGATTCGCTTTCGTTCGCTCAAGTCTTTGGGCTCGCAGACATTTGTTGACTTGTGTCTTTGCACCGTTGCACATGCCCATTGCTTTCCACATGAAACCCCGTGCGTGGCATTCGTCGAGGATGTTCATGACCTCCTCGCAAGCTGTCAGGCGTTAGTCGGATGACGCGCATGAGGTCACATCAGTTCAGAATAAAGCAATTACCTGTATTGTCCTTTGTGTGCAGATGGGGATGCATCGTGAACAGTATGCAGATATGCACCAGTCAATTGATACAGAAGTTCTTCTTCGTTTTCTTGTAGAGGCTGTAGGTACTGTGGTGGTTGTGGAGATGACTATCGAAAGATTCCAATTTGTCGGCAAAAGCTCGGCACCTCCCGTTCGTCGCGTTTCTCCAAAAGAAAGCTCGTCCCAGAAGTCCCAGACCCCTCAATCCAAGTCTTCAAAACCATCCTCTGTAGGACAAAATGGCACAACAGATCACCCCGCGAAAGCAACAGGGTAGGTATCTCTAATATAGATGTCCGTGACTGGCCTAGCTAACAGATTACTCTCAGAGCTTCAACTCCAATACACAAACTACAAGAACGGGCTGCAGCAAATCGCCCAAAAGATTGGTGATGTCGAGCAGGAGGCTGAAGAACACAAGTTTGTTCCCAACTTTTCTACTGTATTCTGAACGTTATGTGGCTTAGATCTCGCCCGCGCTCAATCCTGGGCATTCCTTTCCCAAGTTCAACCCCAGATCACACCGCTGAAACGTGCGCTCACCGCTTGTGTACCAACAGACTCGTGCTAGAGACCCTCGAGCCGCTCTCGGCAGACAGAAAGTGCTTCCGGATGATAAATGGGGTCCTGGTTGAGAGGACGGTGAAGGACGTTATTCCTGCTCTGAAGACAAACTCGGAAGGTCTGAAGAAGGTTCTCGAGGATCTGGTCAAGCAGTATAACGCTAAGCAGACCGAGATGGAGAAGTGGAAGGTATGTCTAGTATTCTACAAAGCAGGATGCCTGGCAGGAAGCAGATAGCTGACCTCCATATGCCGTACAGAAGAAGAACAACATCCAGGTTGTCCAGCAATAAGGGATTTCCCCCAGATGGAATGTGAGAGGGGAGGAGGGAAGACTGGCAAAAGGTCATAAGGCAGTCCAATCATTGCAAAGACTGGAAGAACCATGCATTCACGACTCGGAGAGAGAGAAAAGGTGACACCGCAGAGAGCATTCATACCCAAATCCCGAAATTAATTCAAGGCGAAACGGAAAACGGAAAAAAAATAAAATCTTCCTACATCACGAGGCTCTGTGCTACGTCACACAGCCACTATAAGGACCCAGAGGCTTGGAAACTGATGTGTTGTACAGCCAGTGAAGTAAGGCTATCGATCATTCGACCGGCGGTTCGAGCGTCTCAGCGCCCAACGAGAAAGCCTCGCCTCATGCCTTGATGCCCTATCATTGAAGGCTGTCAAAATTTAAAGGCTAAGACGGTCCCGTCTTGTCAGTTAGGCTCGGCTGAAGAGAGGCGCGCGCTGGTGTTTTGTCAACGCATGTGCGATAGCAGGGTTCCTGTGATGGGGGTCGGAGGAGGGGTAGGGAGCGTGTGCGGGGTGTGTATCGAGGGTCTTGACGGAGTACAGCCGGGCGTGAAGCAGCAGGAATAACAATATGGAGTAGTAATAACGACATATTACACTACTATGGAACCTTTGCCTAAACATTATATGATTAGGCGATTGAGCTTTTTCCCATCATGCTCGAGGTCTACAAAGCACAATATATGGATATCTATCTATAAGTATCCATTGCCAACTGACTGATACACCTCACGGTTAGAGCTCGGCTTGAACCGGGTACAGTAAATCCGATAGATTACCTCCTGTGACCAAAGAGAGGGTAGAAACAGAAGATCCCCTGTTGATCAGAACGAGAACGATGTTCCTACAGTCAACAAAGGACTCTGCACAGCATCATGTTTACAGGGTGCTCCTGTATCACATAAATATAACGTAAGCCGGCGCAAGGGAGCACAGCACAGCAGAACAAAACAAAACAAAGCCAGACAACTTACAAAGCCAGTCAGCTCAAAGAAAACCCTGGATTTGTTTCCATGCGGGAGCCAATCAGAAGTCGAATCCAGCTCTATTTCCCATTACTGGTTGCTCTGCAGCAATTACGGGCGCTTCAGTGCCGCCTTTTGCCTTTCGTCACTTGCTTCTTGCTTCTTGTCTTTGATGATTATTTGTTGAGAGTGAAAAGCTAAAGCCAAAGGCCTTTGCATGCTGCTGTTGAGGTTGTTGTGCCAGTATTTGCCGATATCACTATATTCTTCAATAATATCCAACGTCGAGTTGTCATCAACCGGCTTGACACTAAAAATACCGGACGGCTCTGCCAACCGAATTCTTTATCCATCCCGAACCATCCCCCATCCCCACTCCTCTTCTTTCACCAATCACCACCAATTCGCATTCGCATTCCACACGAGCACACCAATCGTGCTGCCCCTCCGACACCTCTTGCAATTGGATCAAAGGCCTCTCTACGGACACTCGACCCTTTAACCAGCGCGCACAGTGCCTAGGTACTTGAACGTCCTGGAACGCAGCGCGCGCCGCCCCGTTAGCTAGTCGCGTTCACCACTCAACCACCCCACGGTTGCGTGCGTTATCATATGCACAGCGCTCCTGCGACCCCTTCTTTGGCCTCTACACAAGGCGCATTGTGCCTGTGTCTCTTGGATCAAAATCCTCCGAAGGACCGCGCCGTGCACAGTACGGTACGTATGGCGCTGGCTAGCCCTGCCTTCGTGCACCCCTCCCTCCCCCCCCAAATGCCATGCAGTCCATCCTCTAACATGCCGTCGCAGTAACGTACCGCACCTCCTGTCACGCCTTAGCTTTTCCATTCGAGCTCCGGCCCCCCCAGAGTTACAGAGTGACGGTGTGAACTGTGAAAGCTGCATTAGACCCTCCTTCCCACCGGATCCCGTCCAGCGCTGGGTAGGTAGTGTTAGCTGGGGATAGACGATCGACGCTGCGCACAACCTGCAGCAGAAGAAACAACCCCTCCCCCCTCCCAGAGAGCAGGGCGAGCTAGGACGTCGGACACATCAGCGTCTTCAATTGCCACGTCGCATCCAAGGGATTTCAAGCAAGCACTTATCCTTAACCTGCGGGTAGCCGATAGATATGTCTGCATCCCCTCCTCCGAAAGACTCGGACGTCGGACAAGGTGCCCACTCGTCGCCTGATGAGCCAGATGCGCAAATGGATCCTCAAGACCCACACGCCTCCGGCCTCTCGTACGAGTTTGAAGTTAAAGAGCAAGATCGCTGGCTTCCAATAGCGAATGGTTAGCCACCCCCTCCCGTCCTGATATCTACGATGTCAATTTGTAACTTTGCTCCAGTTGCCCGGATCATGAAGACGGCACTTCCAGAGAATGCAAAGATCGCAAAGGAAGCAAAAGAATGCATGCAAGAATGCGTGAGCGAGTTCATCTCGTTCATCACAAGCGAAGGTTCGTCCTGCTCCGAGCTTCAAGACAAGCGGATTGTAGTGCTGATTGTCCTATCACAGCTTCGGAGAAGTGTCATCAAGAGAAGCGGAAGACGGTCAATGGGGAGGATATCCTATTTGCCATGACCTCATTAGGCTTTGAAAATTACGCAGAGGCGCTCAAGATATACCTGTCTAAGTATCGGGAGGTAAGTGCTATATAGATGACTGGTTATCCCCGTCGTCATATCAATGATTATCTCCCCGAATCGCGGTTGACCATATGAACAGACTCAATCGGCAAGAGGCGAGAATCGTCCAGGAAGTCAAGGGTTTGGGTCGGCTCCTGCAGGCGGTTCAAGCGGGGCCGCAAATGCGACCTCATCCACTACATTCCAAGGTGGAGCTGAAGGAGCCAACAGCATCCTCGGCCAGCAGCCAGAGGGTGGTGAACACGACAGCAGCGCTTACGGAGGCCTCTATGGCGGGCAAGTCGCCAGTGGGCACAATGGTGCAACAGGCGGCGATACTTATTAGGGGGGTGGTCACAGTCCTGCGCGTTGTCTTGTGCTCGGCATTTGAAGGAGGTTTCTGAATTGAGACATGTTGGAATCGACAATCTCGGAGTGTATTCTATCGGGCAAGGTGTTGGGGGTTGATCGTGGATATGGATGGGAATGAGCAATTGGGTCTGAGATATCTCCGTTGCTGTATATGAAGGGCAGGGCCAAAAAAAATCAGGGGTGTTTGCGTATCTGCTTTAGATTTCTTCGCTCTTAGGGGCAACCATTTCACCAGAGGGGAGAGCCCAACGATCGAGGGAAGACCGTATGGGCAGTAAGAACAGGATAGTGCCAGGTAAATAGTCTACACCAGGATGTGAATAATAAATCCATAAGGTCCTTAGAATCGCCGTCCTCCTGAGCCTCATCGAGTCAGTAGTCAGTTACGGGTGAGGAGCGAAGGAGTCAGGAGTCCTGTTTCCAGAAAGGTTCTAGCGGCTCCGCCATCCCCGCAAGAGGCACGTGCACCAAGTGGAAACATCGAAATAATTTTTTGAACCCTCGAGGCTGAGCGAGGCAGACAACCAAACATCAACAACTTCACCCCGCCATCCTCCACCGCCCACTCCCCGCCATGATACATGATACATGGTATCTTCCGGCCAAATCTACGATAAGAACAATCTTTCTTTGATTAGCGATAAAGCGTGCACGCCTCAATGGTGTCAGTAGTTCCCGTGGTACGGACCCTCGAGCCCGCACCATCACCAAAACCAAGCAAACCACTTCTGCGACGAGCCACCCGCTCGGGCACCATCCGCAAAAGCGATGAGGCCGACCTGGATGGTGATCTCTTTTCGGTGCCGTCGAGCCCCAGTAAGAGAGCAAGGGTCACTTTCAATCCGACCGTTGAGGAGAAAATTATGTCGCCGTACAGCGCCAGAGGCAGGAGCCTAGAGGTGATAAGAGAGGAGGTGAGGATGGCGATTGAGGCGCACAAGAAAGGGGACAGTGCCGACTACGACGCCATGAAGCAGGTCTTCATACCGAAGAAAGATGGCGACGGCGAGGACGACAAGGAGGAAGATGATGAGGACGGCGAGGACGGCGAAGACGGCGAAGACAGAGAAGAAAATGAAGCGATTGCCAGGGCCGAGTTGAAGACGTACTTACTCGCAGTCACAAGTTGTGTCTCGTTATTGAAGGGATGCTCTAGTCTGGTCAAGGCTGTGCTTTCTTGTGATTGGTTAGGAAGAGACGAAAGTTTTGTCAAGGCGTATATCAATTTTCTGGGGAACCTTGTCAGTGCCCAGGGCGCTCATCTGGGAAGGGTACTTGAAATGCTTGTGGGCCATTTTCATGGCGGTAAGTCCATTCCCTGCCATACTGACAGGTTTTCTCTAATACATAACATAGTGAGATTCTCCAGCGGCCGCCTTCCTGGCTATCCCGATGTCAGTCGCAACCAGCTCTCTTCCAGAGTCCATGTTGCGGTGAAGCATCTACTTGACATCATTCCTTCTGCCGGCACCACCTTATCGCAAATCATCAACTCTAAATTTCCCTTCGAAGACGAGAGCAAGAAGGCTCATATGACATACATCAACAACTTAATTTACCTCTTGAGATATGCCCCCCAACTCAAATCCGATGTATTCTCCCTCATCACAGACAGACTCGTCAAAATAGATGTACAGATGCAGGTCGATCTGGATGATCTAGATGACGACGTGGCAGCAGCTATCGTTCAAGCCATAACTATGAACGCATCTACCCGTGGAGACAACGACAATGGAGAGAGATCAGATGATAGCGACGCAGAATCGGTCGCCAGTATTGACTCTCTCGATGAAGATGCAAAACGAATAAAAGGAGTGCAAGACAGCGTGGAGAAGATGGATGCCATACTGGACCTCCTATTTAGCATTTACGACCCATACTTCCTAGATCCCAACAGTCTTGAAGCAACAGAGATGTTCGAGACTCTGCTCGGCCATTTCCAGAAAATAATACTCCCGACCTACAGGTCACGCCATACACAGTTTCTACTCTTCCATTTTGCGCAGAGAGCCGATTATCTTGTCGATCAATTCGCAGGGACTTGTGCTCAGCTAGCTTTTGATACTAGCAGGCCGGCGGTCATTCGACAATCGTCTGCTGCCTACCTTGCAAGCTTTGTTGCACGGGGTATACATGTGCAACCTCATGTCGTCCGTACTGTTTTCGACCTTATCGGCAGCAAACTGGATAACATCCGCGCCGAAAACGAACTCACGTGCCGTGGGCCAGACTTGAGACGCTACAGTACTTTCTATGCCATGACCCAGGCACTTCTCTACATATTTTGTTTCCGTTGGCGTGATCTACTCTTGCCTTCAGACTTATTTGACGAGGACGATTCGGCCGCCTTCCGTGCCCAAGATCTGCACTGGATTCCCAGCGTCAAAGAAACCCTCTTCCGGACCATCCACTCCAAACTCAACCCCCTCAAAATCTGTTCGCCGCCCATTGTCTCCGAATTCGCGAAGATTGCCAAGCATTTAGAGTTCATGCAGGTCTATCCGCTCCTCGAAACCAACAAGCGGATACGCCTCAGTCAATATACAACTGGGCAGGGCGCTGGAGCGATCAGAGATAGCGGGATGGGAGGTTCTGACGATAGCTGGCATCAACTTGATGCCTACTTCCCTTTCGATCCGTACCAGTTACCCGTGAGCAAGAGATGGATCGAGAAAGACTACGTGCAGTGGAAAGGGATCCCCGGTCTCAACCAAGACGATGATGACAGTGGCGATGAAGAAATAGACGAGACAGTCGATGTAGACGTGGATACCGACGATACCGCCACCGACGGCGAGGATGATGAATGAACGATGTATAAAACAAAAAAAGCGGGCCTATATGGCCACATATCTGATTTGATGAAAATCTTGCATAGCGAGGTGAAAAGCGGGCGAAGGTTTATTTCAGTGAAAAGTCGGCGAATTTCGGGAGCAAGCGTCTTGTTGCATCTTGTTTATATGGGAGATTTGGAATCAGGTGCTGGATTTCTCATGGTAGTTGGTTAGATATAGAGCTCATATCTGGTCTGGGCTCGTGTGCAGATGAGGCGATAGAGTGATGACTGATAGATAGCAAATATAAGAAATGCCTACACTACCTTCCTCGTTTTTTTCTAGCAAGGGTTGGTTATTCGTAAGTTGGTGCTTTCGAAAGAATAGTATCAGAGGGCTATATTTCATGAACTATGACCGGAAGTTTCCACTGCTGAACCCCCATACCCCCGTTTCTTAAGGTAAGTAGTACATATCTAGTGTAGGTATGGTGGGAATAGGCATATAACATGTAAATTCGATACACAGCAAAACAGCTCTGCGGTATTCACAGATAATCCAAGCAAGCATCAGATATACCCAATGGTCAAATCAATACATCCATTCATTCATTCTTTTAAAATTTACAAAGCCTTTACAATACTCCTTTCATCAAACAAATCCCTAAGAAGACTCATCCTACAAGCCTCCCAATCAGGAACACTCATCGAGTAGGTGCTCTCGAATGCGAAGATGCTCAGCTGGCTGAAGAAAGGCCGGAGTACCTTCCCCACCAACTCATCCTTCCTTTCCCAGGTCCCCTCATCGCTGATGCCGCCCGGGCCCAAGAGAGGTTTGCGAGTCGAGCTGTTGGAAGCTTGGGCCACGGCTGAGTCTGCTTGGAAGTTGGATGCTAGGGCTGCGGATCCTAGTTCTTCCGAGAGCTCGTCGACTAACGCAACGGGATGGTAGTGGGCTGGTCGGTATACGGCATCGATGGTGTCTGTGACGAACAGCCATTCGTGGAGTTGGAAGTCGTCGGGAGCTATACATATTAAGGTGTCGAGCAGTTTGCAGGCTTGGAGGATCGCGGAATTGTTGTAGGTGTCGGAAGGTTGACTGTGGTCAGGCGCGACGACGGAGGCGATCGCCGCATGCAACTCGGCGTTGACGATGGGCCACAGAGTGGCGAGGTGAACGGCGGAGGTTTTGAGGGCTAGAGCGCGCAGAAGAAGGTATATGTCGGCTCGAGGTGTGGATGATGGAGATGAGGTGCTAGTGGCCGACAGTAGATCCACAATCTTCTCCTGCATTGCGGGAAGGTCCGTAACGAAGTTATCATTTGGGGCTGCTAGGATGAGAGTAGCCACACGACGAAGATTAAGCTGCGTCTTTCGATCTGCTTCTAGTCTGGCCGAGGTGGCTCCAACACCAAAGACGATTCCTGCCGTAGTAGGGGCCAACAGACGTGAGAGCAATTCTGGCATCCGTTCTTTGTCACTCAGAGTCCATTGTCTCAATAGAGGAAGCCAGTCACTGTCCACCAGAGGAACAGCATTTGCGAAGAATCTCGCATCATTGAAGGCCTCTCCTAAGTCCTTCTTCCATGATTTTTGGGTATTAGGTAGCCTGGATAGCTGGTAAAGGAGCACAAGGGTGCCTTTGGAGACATTTTCAGGATATGACTTGGATCTAAAGGTCGGTCCAATAACACTCGTTGAGATAGTGTTCGCGGCACTTAAGACTCGGTCAGGTTCTACCAGAATCTTTGGGAGATTTGGCGCAATAGTGGCTAGTATGCCAACAACGTCGTCCGGTTTTGAGACTGAGTGATCATCATTATCAGAAGCGCTCTCTGAAAATCCCATGGGTCTAGTTGTGAAGATCGCAGTAAGTAGTCGAAGGAACAGATCCTGCTGATGTTAGTAAGGTCTAGCTTCAAATAATGCGTAGAGACTTACTCCCAATTCCCTCCGCATCCTGCGCTGCTCTCCAAAATTCGTGTTATCAACTTTCTCGCCCAGAATAGCCGCGAATTCCAATAAACTAGGAAGAGTCTGTCGATGTGGGAACGGATTTGCTAACAAGTCCTTCAGGAATGTCACGCAATCTGTCCAGATCTCGTCCATTGCGTCGTCTTCCAATGAACGTGCGTACTCAACCAAGAATATTACCAATTCTGTGTCGTTGAGTGAGGTCGTCAGAGTGGACTTCCTGGATGGATCTAAGGCTGCAGGGTTGGTGCGACTATAAATGGCATTGAAGATCGCAGGGATAGTATGCTTGGGTCGAGAGCCGTCGAGTACGTGAAGAAGATGGAAAACAGCTGGTGATTTGGAGCCATTGTGGTTTTTTGAAGACTTCTGCCATATATCTACCACAGTCTCTAAGCACTCAAGGGTTTCGGCTGCAAAAAGATGTTCGAGAAGTCTGCGAGCACGGTTTCGCATTCGTAAAGAAGTGTAGTTGAACGAAGATGCAGACTCCATATCCTGAAGACTCCCATCATGTCCACCCCAGGACCAGATAGTAAAGCATATGCGAACAGCATCTTGGAATGATAATAGCACTGTGAGGCGGTTATTGGCAGTGGTACTTCGCGCCTGAGGTGTTTCAGAGGTGAAAACGCCAGAGACCATGTTTCCAAAGAAACCATGCGGTTGGTCCGGGCTTTTTACGACCGACAATCTGAATTCATCTTGTAGCAAACGGTCATGCCCTCTTGCTAGGACGTGTTCGAGACCATTTAGCAGAGATATTAGAGTGGTTTCTTGGGCTGTGGATCCTTCGGGCCTGTACTCGCTGTTCTTGAAGGTAGCCTGAAGATGTGCAAAAGTCGCTCCTATTTGTGAACAGAGCGTCTCAACCAATGGTATGAGGATTTGAAAAATGCCCTCAGAGTAGAAGGGCAGGCACTCAGTAAGAAAACCAACCCAGCTGTCTAAGACTGGCCGACTGCTAGGAGCTGTAAATCCAGCCTGAAGGCATTTGACCAAAGAAGGTGGTGGAGGGGGGAAACTGAGAGGTAGGCGGTCGCCACCTTCCAGAGCCATGGAATGCCTTGCACTCTGAGGCGCATCTTGTGCGACTTGGCGTTTCTGTTCCCTCACCGGAGATGAGGGAACAGGAGTAGGTCTAGATGCATTTCTGATTTTAAGCGCATCAAACACAACATCTAACAGGAGAACCTGAGTGTATGGATCGGGTCCTTCCAGCGACTGGACCAGTCTATCAATCAACACGTGTTCCAAATTCAACTCTGCGAGCGACAAGGAATATTCGTTCAAGAGAATCTGATGAAGAGTAGTTAAAGCAGTTCGATGGAACTGGCTGATGCGTGGCTTTAACTGAGAATTGTCTGGATCATAGCCCCCCGAGATTGCTCTCAGGCAGACATGTATAAAGAATTCCAGGAGGCTAATTTCTCCATCACGGCCGGCTGGATTATTTTAGAAGGTCACTTTTCTCATCGAAAGGGAATACTTACTGGTTAGGTATAAGGCCCGATAAGTTTTGTCTGTAGAGATTGTGTTCTCCGCGAGAGCTGCCCACATATTATCCGAAGACCAGCGAAGAATATTTGATAACGTTCGCAGATAATATAGACACTGATCTAGATCATCTTCATCTTGGTATATGTAAACATTATTATCCAACACCGGTGTTCTCTGCAGGAATTCGAACTCGGCAAACTTTGCCACGAAGAGATGAAAGAGTCTGTAATTTATCAGCAGATGCCTGCCAAGGAACAAGACCAATTACATACTTATCTATTCCTACAACACCCTGCAGCCAGGTCCTCACGGTCATAGAAAGCTGAGTGCGTTCGTCAAGAAGTGCATCTAGCAGCAGGAATAGGGGTCTGGAGAGCATCACTTCGTAATTGCCAATTCCCGAAAGTCGTGCTTGGCCCTTAACCTCATTGTTAGTTGCCGTTGATGCTCTCCGGTCACTATAGCTCGCATTGTCTTGGAGTGTATGAGTCCATAGGATGCTGAAACTTCTGCCAGGATCTGCGTCACGCATCGCAAACGTTCCATTGAGATCGTGTTCAATCATGAGAGAGCAAATAGATGCTTCAATATCATGATTAGAAAGTGAAAGGGCCGTTTGCAATTGCCATAAGCATCTAACGGTCTCAACGTGGTATTTTGGTTGAGAGGCTGCCAGGTAAGTCCATGCTAGACGCACTAGAGGATCGACCAGCTCTGACAGATCACCCGCCGTTATGTAGGAAGCAGAGTATAGACTTGTTGCGAGAGAGTTGATGGACGTGAAAGTCGAAAAGGGTAGCTGGGAGGAGGACTTCAGTCTTTTGTGCATAGATAATAGAACCTTTTGGACATCAAGGCTTGAAACTTTGGGTACCTTCCCAAGCATCGTTACCAACAGCTTGCTCTTGATTCCAGCATCAGCACTTGAGACTGGGTCAGACAGGCTCTGGCAAACAATGCCGCCACCTTCGCGAAGAAGAAGCTCGCTCACATCGCGAGACGAGAATGGAGGTGGAAACGCATCCAGGTTTCCCTGATCTTGAACATAAAACATCCGTATACTTTGGAGAGTTTGGTGATTCGGGAGGTCAAGTATAGCGTCTCCCCCATGAGTAGCTGTAGACTGACTTGTGGAGGGCCGCGTCTGAAAAGCTCGTTCTGGGATTGACTCGATCAAATCAGTGGCAATGCTCAAAGCTAACCTTGAAACCTCATCAGAGATATCGCGGTCGACACCTTGCTTTTGCGCCTTGTCCTTGGTATCTCCCAGCAGGGTTAAGACAGTTAAAATCGTTAAGGGCGTGTGTATCAAAAGCATCTCCTCCTCCCGTATATTGAAGTGCGTGATTATGAAGCTCACCAGGGAAAGTTTGTCAACTCTCTCTGCCGTTGAAGACTTTCCAGGCCCAAGCGCTTGTACAATCAATCCCACGATCTCACCCCATATTAGTCCGCTCTCAACGCCATCAAAGAAGACGCTTGCACTACGAAGCACTTCGGAGAAGTCTGCTTTGCTAGTAGCCTTATCTTTATATTGGCGAACGCTGTTGATGACAGGGAGGAATATGTCCGGCACAACAAGACCACCAATTTCCCACCGGTCCATTAAGGATAGACAGATGCGAAAAGGCCGTGCTTTCTCTAGCGGATTGGTGGAATCTTTTTCAATCATTTTCAGGAGAGCCCGAGTCAATGGCTGTAGACCAAATTCTTCGAAGTAGCGTGTCCTTGAAGATGGATGTCCTCCTAGAGGGTCACCACCCACGTGAGTCGGAGACTCCGAACCACCTTCGCTCTCATGCCCGGGCAGTTCAGGCCCCAGGAGCCATGTCCACAGACGCCTGTTAAGGCTCATATCTCTACGTGCGACTACCCCGGAGGCTGCTGCAACAAGAAGCTCTAGATCCTCGGTCTTAACTCGCTTCTGCAGAACGTGTGCATGCAATGGCAAATGGGTTACCAGAAGATCTAGAAATCCACGTTGTATCAAAAGGTTTTCATCGGCCAACCCAGCAGCAAAACACCTAAGAAGTAGACCGGGTTCTGGAGAGGTTACAATTTCAGCCAAGCGGTCAGAGGCCGTCTCTGTGGCATCATTATGCGATCCATTGGAAGAGGAAGGCTCTTGCGTAAGAGGCTGGCCAAGTTTTGGGAGATTCCGGATCAGATACGACAGGGCGCCAAGTCGACGGCTGTTACTTGTTATAGACGCAAGGAAGAAACATTGCCAGAAATACTCATCCCCGCTACTATGGTTTTGCCCAAGGTCCTCCTTGCCTGAAGGTCTTATAGCTTGTTTAAATGCGTCCATAAGTTTGAGTGTCCGCTCAAATTCCTCGCTTGTCTCTTCTTCGAGTCCAGGCAAGAGAGCAAGTATGATAGCCTTTAGAGCTGGGCGGAGGGATCGGGGGTTGAGCTTCAGGATATATGTTTCTACCAGTTCAAGGAACGGTGTCCGAACAGAGAGCGACGCAAACGACAGAGTGGTTGAGAGGCCTGGAAGGTAGAGGGGTAGATCTCGAGAGAGGACATCCGTACCTATCATCGAGAATATGAACCCATATACCTCAAGGGCTTTTTGGTGAACCCCTGAGGGGAGGGAAGGATTCAGGCATTGGGCCAGGCGTTTTGCGACAATTGCTTTCGATGGGACCGCAACGGTGGCAGGGGGATGGGCTTGTAAGGCCTGTAGAACAACTCAGCATCTAATCAACAAGGGATTCTGCAGCCTTCAGATACCTTCAGTAACCGGCCCAAAAACGAGATGTAGTCCGCCCATTCTTCAAGATTCGTGTCGAAGAGAGACAGAACCTTTTCGACGTTCGATTGGAATCTTCGGTATGCTTTATCCTTAATTGGATGGTCATCTAAGCACGTCAGGATCAGAACTGAAGAAGTAGAGGAGGGGAAAGAGGAAGAGAGAGAGGCCGCACCTCCACCTAATTGGTTCCTCTTCGACGATACAGGAGATCCTCTCCCGGAGCTCGCAGGAGACGCAGACTGACGGCCAGGGCCAGGCTCAAGGGCCATGATTCTTGCAAGGCTTCGCAGGCGACTGGTTCCAGACCATTTGCATCGTCTTTATGCCATTCGTTGTGCAGTGCCGTGCAATCGCAAGAGACGTAAGTGAACGAGAGCGAAAGGCGCAACTTGGCAAGGCTGTCGTCGCGTCGCTACGCACGCACGGGGTAGCCCACCTCGGACCTCACCTCACTTCATCCCTGCATCAATGACCTTCGCGCGCTTCTGCACCGTGTACTCAACTGATGAGTGATGGGACCTCATGGGAGACCCTCCTGAAGCCTCCAGAAGATCTTCTCATGGCCCAATATCTGCAACAACAGACCCTTCGACGCCGAGTGCGCAGACGGCTGAGGATGGCCCCGCTGCCCCGATGACCTCTGACAACGGCGACGAACCCTCGGGGCGGCCTGGAGGAACAACGAATACTGAGGGTGGAACTGGGCCAGATCCGTCCGAAGGCGGCAATAAAATCGAAGAACAGCTTCCTCCTCTCCCCCCGAGACCTCCCCTCCTCCAGGCGACAGATCGGCCAGCTTCCCCTAAGTCTACGAGCAGGCCGACGTGGCAGGCAAAGGCTACAACGGCGCTGTCTTCATTGGATATACAGACCATGTCATTTCCTGACGGGTCCAGAGGAACCTTCTCAATACCCAGCAGTCGAACTGTATCTGAATCTATGGACGGGCTGCCTGGAGAGCTGAATACACCTAGTAGGAAGGTCAGTCGCAGTGGAAGCGAATTGGATGATAGTGCAAGTCTCATGAGCTGTGCACCAACACTGCGAGCGAATGGAGATCTTGCAAGTCTCCTCGATGAAGGGCTCAACGCGCAGAGCCCGGCTTGGCGAATGCTCAGTTCACAAGTGGAAGCCCCGAATCCCTTTGAGACGATAGAATACGATGATACATTGTTACCTAACTATGAGCACGAGTTTGATGAGATAGAAGCGGTGGATAGTAAAGGAGGGAATGAAGGTGAGCCAAGAACTCTACCCTTCTACTTCTGTCCTGACTTCTCCCGTAGAAGAGATACTCCTGAAATGGAAGTCAAAGCTCAAGCACTACCTGATTTTATCATCGGCGGGCAAGCCAATTTATAGCCGACACGGTGATCAGAATCTTATAAATGGCTACATTGGCATCATACAGACCATCATATCGTTCTTTGAGGGCACAAATGATCCATTAATGGGCTTCACGGCAGGACGTACGCGATTTGTCGTAACCACCGAAGGGCCGCTCTACTTTGTGGCTATAAGTAGGCTAGGGGAGAGTGATGCCCAGCTTCGATCACAATTGGATGCGCTTTACATGCAAATTCTGTCAACATTGACCCTACCCACCCTGACACATTTGTTTTCAAATAGACCGAACACAGATCTCCGTAGACCACTGGAAGGCACAGAGACTTTACTATCATCTCTTGCCGATACTTTCACAAAAGGCTCCCCATCTGCTCTGCTCTCAGCGCTCGAATGTTTGAAAATTCGAAAGTCACAGCGGCACGTGATCAACAATACATTGCTGAAGGCTCGCACAGATAAGCTACTCTATGGCCTCATTGTTGCCGGTGGGAGACTTGTCAGTGTTGTCAGACCCAAGCGACATTCTCTTCATCCCGGTGATCTCCAGTTGATCTTCAACATGCTTTTCGAAGCCAGGAGTGTCAAGGCTGGAGGTGGGGAGAATTGGATCCCTATATGTCTTCCTGGCTTCAATAATACAGGATATCTGTACATGTATGTGAGTTTCTTGGGCACTCACGAGGAGGATGGAAATTCGGATGATGTGCCCTCGACAGCTGGCAGCACGGGTCCAGAAAACGAAGTGGCAGTGCTACTCATCAGTGCGGACAAGGAGAGCTTCTACGAGCTGAAGCAAATGCGAGACGATGTTGTCAGCCAGCTCGAGAGCAACGGGAGTATGGATATTATTAAAGCCGCAGTCCATCGCGGTCGCCCAAGCACCACGGACATCGTTCCCGGAACCCAATTGCGGCACTTTCTCTACAAGTCACGCTCAAACGTCCAATTCACTATGCCATCCTTCTCTCCACATTTCAGCAGCCTTATTGCTCGTCGAAGGTAAGGTTTACTTCCTTTGCCCGTAAATCAGACATGCACATATCTAGTTATATGAAACTCCAGTAGAACTGCTGCTAACTGACAAAACAGACTCATGAGCCTATATCATAATTTACACGCTTCGACACACGCAAAACATTCCCATCTCAAAGTTATCCACTGCGTAAGCCGCGACAGCGTGTCTCTCGCATGGACCACCCCTTTTTTCGAATTCTATTGCGTCGCGGGTCCGAATACATCCCGCGCGAGCCTCGCTCAGGGCGCAAACAAGATCATCCAATGGGTAAAGCGTGAAGAGGAACGGGTCTTTATAATAGGCGGTGCTGTATTTTAAAGTCAATTTCGACAACACCATTTCCTCGTGAGCTTCGATAGCTTAGCTTATCCATCTCAGGATTGGCTATCGATAAAAGGAAGCCCCGTGCAATCCGCATATCTGGGAAGGTTATATTCACTGATCCCCGTCAAAGAACTTACCACGAGACATCATGGGACTCTCCAGAATGGCAGGCATCGCGGAATCCCCGCTCAGTGTACTTCTTCTACTCCCATGATGCCAAACAGTGATGCTAAAATTCCTGGAGAGATTCTCAAGGAGAAGCAAGCAAGCGTCTTTTTCGCGCTGCTCAGCAGCAGACGAAGTACAATACTTCCCAAGAGCAAATATCATCCGAGATAAACCACACATTAATAGCGCAATACGACAAATCGCGCCCGGGATATCCTCATGGTACTAGTCCCCTCGGTCCAACACTCATCATCTACCTCCAGTCTTGAACGGCAGATATTCAATAGCTACAGGACTTATATCACAAGCCCCTTATATCTAGGACGTGTAGTCTGATCTGCTTTAGTTCTAGACATACAATATAATATAAAACTCAGCCATGATTCCAAATGCAACCTTCTGGGTATATGTCGGTGAAATTGCCTTATCTATACAAATAAATAAATCCTTCAAAACGATACCTTATTTCTTCAGCAGAAGGGAGTGAAAAAAGGTGAACAAAACAGTCAAAACACCTGGCAGCGCGGGGCACTGTAGAAAATAAAGGATAAGCGGCACCTACCTAGATTTTTCTTCTTCTGTATTTACAGATTTCTAAAGACAAAGTAGGTAGAGTAGAGATTCCGCACGGGACGGATTATAATATTTCTTCTTCATGCCATCCATTTATTTGCTAATTTACTATATATCTATCCCACTGATACCCCCCCTCCCCCCCCAAAAAATCCCTTCTTCCTCCCACAACCAGATACTAGGATGTGCGATATCAGCGCTGAGCCAATTTTGAGATCATATCCCATTTTTGGCGATTAGGGTGAGGGGGAGGGGGTGGATACAAATTTATATCGACACAGTCAGGTTCTATTTGTTGGTGGTTTACTTATCTTTTATATCTATTTTACTTAGGGTGATGTATTTGGAAATCCTCTTTCTATGATACTATAACAAGCGGGACTTATGAAGATGGCAAACACCACAGAAGATATCGATTAGTCTTCACTCATAAATTCCTTGTTACACCGAGCATATTATGAAATAGGGTAATTTGGGTCGAAGCAAAGCTACTAGAAACACATTGATGTCCAGACTTGCGAGCTCCTAGTATCTCTGTACCCAGGACCAGACCTGCTGGCTAACTTAAACTGCCCACCTAAACCTCAGCTATCAAATGGACATGGTCATCACCTTCCCTGCCGACATCTCGGGGCCTCATACGAGCTACGATCTTCGATCTTGCTTCTCTGACCCAACCTGAGACCTTTTCTCTCAATTTATGTTTATGCATTCTGTGAGTTAGTCGGCGCATATGCCTACCTTCGGTACTCGTTTCGACTGCCTGAATACTGTTGACAGATCCGGCGCCTGATAGAGCTGGATCCTGTGCGCCATTTCTATCCCTCCTATCAATGTCATCACTGGAATGTGCGCCATCGTAAAAAAACGCCCCTTTTCTGGTTGCGTAAGGCACGGCTACTCGAGCCCTCAATTTTGACAATCTCTTTCGCAGGCTGAGCTTGCCATGGTTATGTGAGCTACCATCTGAGAAGAAGCTCCGAACGTCAGAGGGACTTTTTCGATTTGTTGATGTTGTTGAAGGTTGTAGAGTGTTCGACTCCAGGTTCGGAGGCTGATTCTTAGTTAACAACTGGTCCGAGATAGGTGTGAGTATTGGTGCCTGTCTCCCCTCGACCGAGGAGGGACTGCTACTTGTACTTGCATTTCGTGAATGGAGATGCTTGCCGACTTGTCGGAAGATATCAATACCAGAACTGGGGGTGAACAGGTCTTTTGGATGTCGGAAATGTAAGCCAGAGAAGGCTTTCGAACCTGCCGATTCCTTGTTCACTCGCACTGTCCCCAGAGTTGAGTTGGAGGCCCGCGTAATCTTCAGCTTAAACCTCGGTGGGTTGGGTTTGATGCGAATCTCATCTTGCATATTCGCTGGCAAGTCAGCATCCAAATCCTGATTTGACCTAGAGCAGCTTCCTTCAAGATTACTGGGGCGAGAGTACTGTGGAGACGTAGGACGCGGTGCCGTTGAGCTACGCGATTTGAGCTTGAATTTCTGGGGGGACGGAGTCTCGGATGCCTTCCCTTCCTTATCCTCCACAATAGCGGCCTCAACAGGTGCTGAATCCAGTTCAACAGGAGTAGACTGCGTCGAGATATCTTCTCTTGGCTCCGGATGTTCGTAATGCTGCACTGCTCCTTCTGGTTCTTGGTTGGGGGTTTGTCTGTCTTCCAATTCGAGAAGGGAAGACGGACAGGGTAATTCGGCAATGAAAGAACCTGTTCGAATTGGAGTTGATATTCCCAGGTTTGGCTGGTCGTATGGAAGCGGTGGAAGTGCCTTCATAAGCTGTGGAGCGCTATTCTTCAATCTCAGCTGGCTTGCGGGCAAAATTGGATCCGGTGATAACATTGGAGACTCCGAGCGAGACATGAGCTTCCTGGGGATCTGGCGACTGGATTTTTTGATTATCTCCTCATCCCGGCCTGGTGAAGATGCCAAATCTGGCCATTCTGCTCTGCTGCGAAGATTACCGTGCTTCGGGTCGGACGTGGCGTAGTGGCTATTATCGCTGCCCACTTGGTTGAACAAAGTCGATGGGGAGCTGATGAGACGTTGTGAGGATTCTTCGCGAATCAGCGACTTCTCACGGGAAACAGGAGAGGTTGAAGAGCTGTTGCGAGAGACAGCATACGTAGAACAAGCCAGTGTGGGCGCAGCATCCCTTGGACCTGTGAGACCTGCATCGGTTGAGCAGGGATGACTTGGTCTCATCTGATCGGTTCCTGGAGAAGACAGATGTGCAGTACTGAGAATCGTTGCATTTCTTATCTCATGCCGCGATCCCGAGGTCTTTATACCACCGTTCACAGTGGATATGTCTTTCTGGAATATCTTTTGGGACCTCAAGTCATTACTACCCACGGCACTGTCAAACCTGCCAGGCCTTAGAGCACCTCCATCTCCGAGATTCACAACATAACCAGTGCCCGCGGGGCTCAAAACATTAGGGGGTTGCGGGAACCTGAGCAAGTTAGTATTCAGACTATAAGTAGAAGTTCTGCGAGACTGCGTCTCGATGTAGCTATCTTCAGGGACAAAAGTGGACCCATTGAAAGTAGAAGTACTGATATCTTCCTCGCTGCCATCCCTGCTTGCAGATTCGTTGCGAACCAAAAGCTCGAATGACTGCGATGGAGGAAGCCCGAAAGCTTCTTCGACGTGGCTGCTCAGCTCTCGAGCTCCGCGGCCAAGTCCCGATAGTCGGATGACTTTCTTGTCTCTTGGAATATCAACAATTTTGTCCGGAGTATTCTCCTTGAGATTCGTCGTGGCAAGACTTTGTACTTCCTGATCTGGCCTGAATGTGGTTCTATCTGGCCGAGGTGTGCTTGGATATTGGAAGTCCTTGACTGAACTTGGGAGGACTGATCTAGAGGGGGGAGTTTCGAGGGCTCTGTCAAATTGTCGTTTCGCTCCACCGCCATTGAAATCACCAGTTGACGGGTAGTCTACACCAAGGGCCCAATATCCTGGAATTGTCTTTTCAACTTGGAACTGTGATGGTGGCTCCGGTATCTCTGGTTTACTATACTCGTCGACATCAAAGTCTTCTGTATAATCGTAGTATAACGGAGATCGCGGATAATTTCTTTCTGGTGTAGTCGTGGATGACCCTGCTGGTGCAGTCTGGAAGGCCGATGTTAAGCTTGAGGTACTGGCGGCAGGTGAAGTGGTCATATTAAATGAGCCATTTTTACGTTGCCAGTCATTCATCGTGGATCTACCGCCCTGTCCCATGTGCGGGCTAGGGGGTGATTGTCGTGGTGGAGATGACTGACCCAACAACGGGGGCCTCGATCTGTCTGTATTAGGACCAAGTGATATCGATGGAGGTCTACGTCCTTGGGCATAAGAGGATGATGGAGGCAGCGTGCTGTGATGAGGTCCCTAAGATCTAGAGATCAGTGATGCTTTCTCGTCAAGGTACAAGAATTTAACAGCGCCGAATTGAAGATACTTACATATGGAACTCGCTCAATCTCAGCACGCCGGCTGTAGTCAATGCCACCACCGTCGGCTAATGCAGGGGAAGATGGCCGGAAGCCGGGTCGTCTCAAGCGTGTAGGATATGCAAATGGGGACCTAGGGCGCTGTGAATACGCATTTCCATCTGGCTGACTTCTGAGACTGCCATATGGTCGTTGATCGGACACTGGGTAAGACGAGAAGGCCTGGGTCATAGAATGGGAACGCGGGTAGGGGTCATCATCAAAGACTCGGCTGGCAGACTTCTGGCTGGGAGACTCATACATAGAGATGACCCCCGATGCAACATCCTTGGCATATGAAGGAAGAAGCCTTCTATCATCCCTGACTGGGACTCCGTCGGGCTGAAGCTGCGATGGCTTGTACGACTCAATGCTCTTGTAACCTCCACCAGTCCTTTGGCGGCCATTAAATCGTTGAGAAACGCTGGATGGGTTGGATGAGAAGACGCCGATGTCACCTGTCTCCGTTGTTGTCCTCAGCATGCTTTCGAAGGCTTTAGGGAAGGTCGAGTGTTCTAGGTCCCTGTCAGCGGAGCCTCTGATCGTAGTTGCGTCTCGAGATGGCCCTCGTTCGCTGTCGGCAGGGGGGTTTCTATGGCTCCTAGAGCCTTTGTCATTCTGTATAGACTCCATCCTCCATGCTCCGAGATGCTATGGAGGGATGGCGGGTGGGTTGATAGAGGAGCAGATATGGGGAGTCACAGATGTAGAGAATGTGGTGGAGTTTGCTGTAGATCTAGCTCCATTGGAAATCGAGAGTGATAACGTTGCCAGAAGTTTGTTCGGCTGTATGGTTTGTTCTAAAGGGGACAGAAGCGGGAAGGAGAAAGACGAAGGACTTGCGATGATCAATCGATGTGCTCTCGTGTTGATGCGGAAACGAAAATAGGACCGGAAACGAAAGTAGAAAACGAAAGTAAGGAGATCTAAGCTCTGAGCTGGGGATGCGAGGCTGTTTATTTCTCCTTTTCCGTCTTTTCTCTTCGTCCCCTTACTCACAATCTTCCTCGCTCTCCTCTTGCTTTCTCTCTTTCTTTTCCTTTGGCACCAAAGGCCTTTGGTCAAAGATCCTTCGAGAAAGATGCATGGTTAGGGTGGCATAGGCCAGATAGAACTAGAACCAGCTTGCCCCATACCCGAACTGATGATGTCGATTCAAGAAAAAGACGAAGAAAGCGCGAATGAAGGTTGATATGCCTCCCTGGCCTCCCCTTTGGCAAGGCCTGAGGCCTCGAGGCATCGTTTCACGCACATAGGAAGTCTCTGAAGACCAAAGGGTCTCTGGTACTGTTCGCGTGAACACACTTATAGTTCAAAGTACCATACTACAAATACAATCCATATATGTACCTTAGCTATGATAGAATAAGGTATACAGAGGTCTTAGAGTTAAAAGGACTAATAAAGCGCGAATAAGGTAGATATAAACAAAAGAATAATATAAATCAAAGAAGGGAAGCCTTCAACCTCACAACGCGGGTGTGTTTCTTAACGTGCATAACTGTGCGGAGAAGCTCTTGAAAGACAGACTGCACCGAGGTGAAACTGTCCTGCAGGTACAATATTTAGAGTGGCAGGACCTTGGCTCTTGAGTAGAGATCTTTACTCTCAAGCTCTGCTCTGTTGAGGTAAGTACCTGGTTGAAGATATACTGTGTCGTAGCGGCGGTACGGTACCGAGATGCGATATGAAGCTGGCTCTTATTGATGATTTATCCGGTTGCCTTTTTGTTCTAAGCAGTGATACCCAGGAGCTGTCCCTTTTCTCGTCGCTCTTCTCGTCGCTTTGCTCGTCGTCGGGCCCCCGGCCCCTCTTTCAATACAAGTACTGACTCCTGACCCCTGGATTCTGAGACCTACGAGTCTACGACGGGTAAAAGACACGCTGTTCTCTTGTGTGTGCCAATAGTGCCCGGCGCGGCGCGGCGGAGCGCGGAATGGGCAGAACTTATACCGTTTGGGAGGCAAAGGATATATGGACTTAATAATCCTCTCTGTAAGCAAGCAACATGGCCAAAGAGAGGATAGAAAAAGGAAACTATTGTAAGCACTGCCCGATGTGTATGTAAATCCATATAAGAAAAGACATGCAAAGCCACTCACAGCCCTGCGCGTGCGGCGTGTGTTGAGTGTACTCCTCCGTCGATAAGTATTTATTTATATCTACCGCGTTCTATTTATTTGTTAGCGAGGCGCCGAGGGACCAGATCTCCTCTCCGAACTGTTACCAACTGACATTGTTTCAAACCTCCTTTCCAACCTTCACCTCCCTCTCCTTCCTCCCCATCCCTCCCTTTCTCCCTTCTATTATAATAACTACATATTGCTGTTGCTCAAGAGGTGTGTTGCCAGACTCTCTTTCCACTGCATAACTCGCTCCCCTCTTCCGGCCACCTTACACGAGCTGGGCAGCCTATATCTTACCTGCTAACCATCCACGCGAACAGCAGGCCTGTCCATTCCACTCATTCCATTCCTTGCACTGTGCAGCCAAGATGCGTACATTTACAACTGTCGCGCTCGGCCTCGTGGGCGCTGCCGTTGCTTCCGCTTCAGACGTGTCCTCCCTCACAAAGGACACCTTCTCAGATTTCATCAACGAGAACGACCTAGTCCTCGCAGAATGTAAGTCCCTACGAACCTATCTATTGCATCTTTGCTAATGCCCCCGCGCAGTCTTTGCAGTAAGTTCATCTTGATTCCGCGGGTTCATTGACATTACTAACCGCAGCCTTGTAATTCAGCCATGGTGGTGAGTTTGCCCTCTTCCAGAGATACCTGTCCAATATGCGGATTGCTGATGTCCTGCCATAGTGGCCACTGCAAAGCGCTCGCACCAGAGTATGAGGATGCTGCGACAACATTGAAGGAGAAGAACATCAAGCTGGCTAAGATTGATTGCACTGAAGAGGCCGATCTCTGCCAAACCTATGGTGTTGAGGGTTACCCAACTCTCAAGGTCTTCCGTGGCTCCGACAACATTTCCCCATACACAGGCGCAAGAAAAGCCCCAGCGTAAGTCGCAACCCGTCCTGTTCTTTTCTATACAGCTGCCCTGTTACTCACGCTTTGATTTGCAGGATTGTCTCATATATGACGAAGCAATCTCTCCCTGCCGTTTCTCTCCTCACAAAGGACACGCTTGAGGATTTCAAGACCGCCGACAAGGTCGTCTTGGTTGGCTACTTTGCGGCCGACGACAAAGCCTCAAACACGACTTTCACAACCGTTGCCGAGAAGCTCCGGGATAACTACCTTTTCGGCGCAAGCAGCGATGCTGACTTGGCCAAGGCCGAGGGTGTTTCTTTCCCATCCGTTGTTCTTTACAAGTCATTCGATGAGGGCAAGAGCGTTTTACCTGAGCCATTCGAGGCAGAGGCCATCGAGAAGTTCGCCACAACTGCATCCATTCCTTTGGTTGGAGAAGTTGGCCCGGAGACATACGCTGGCTACATGTCCACCGGCATTCCCTTGGCATACATCTTCTCCGAGACGGAGGAGGAGCGCGCCAGTCTGTCAGCTGCTCTTAAGCCTGTGGCTGAGAAGCACAGAGGTGCTGTCAGCTTTGCCACCATTGATGCCAAGGCCTTCGGCGCTCACGCTGGCAACCTGAACCTTAAGCCAGAACAATGGCCTGCGTTCGCTATTCAGGACACTGTTAACAACAAGAAGTACCCGTTCGACCAAGATTCAGAGATCACCACCGAGTCTATTTCCAAGTTCGTCCAGGACTTTGTCGACGGCAAGATCGAGCCAAGCATTAAGTCCGAACCTATTCCAGAGACCCAGGAGGGCCCAGTCCAGGTCGTTGTAGCAAAGACCTATGACCAGATTGTCTTGGACGATTCTAAGGATGTTTTGATTGAGTTCTATGCTCCATGGTGCGGTCACTGCAAGGCTCTGGCTCCCAAGTATGACATCCTTGCCGGGCTGTACGTTAAGCAAGGCCTTTCCGACAAGGTCACTGTTGCCAAGGTCGATGCTACTGCCAACGATGTTCCCGACGAGATCCAGGGCTTCCCAACCATCAAGCTTTACAAGGCTGGCGACAAGAGCAACCCAGTCACCTACAGTGGCAGCCGTAGCATCGAGGATCTGATCAAATTCATCAAGGAGAATGGTGCACACGGAGTTGAGGCCGTCAACGACGAGGAAGCCGGCTCGAAGCCAGCCGAATCAGCGGCCAAGCAAGCCGAAGCTGCAACCGAGAGCGCAACTGAGAAGGCGGAGGAGACTGCCAGCGAAGCTACCGAGGCTGTCAAGACTGCTACTGCCGGCGAGGGGACCCATGACGAACTGTAAAAGGGGGTCAAATTGGAGCAAAATCTGCTTGTTGTAACCTGTATTATCTACCTCCTGCATTGACAGACACGAGGTTAAATGACTTTTGAGCATTTGGGTCATCGGATAATGGGATATGACCGGGTTTTCTGGGTTTCTTTCTGTACTTAGCACTCGATTTTGAGAAATTCCTGCTTGTGTAATTCTGTGCATCTGTGCATCTGTGAATCGAAAATCGAAGTCAGCGGACACTACAGGAACTCTATGAGCAAGATAGTGAAGCAATTGCTGTTTGGTCACATGCGCTCTCCCACTGCTATAGTAATGCCACTAATTATTACAGTACAGTAAAGCTCCGAAGCCGATATGAGATTGAAAGCTTTGCTTGAAATGAACGGTGCCTGAGTAAGTGGCTCTGTCCGCTCTATATTGTTCCACAGTTTCTGCCTGAGAAAGGAGGCCAAAAGTTTCTGGAACAAACGAGGCTTCCGAAGCTCTTCTGCCGACATCACAGTTGTGCCCAACACCAGTGACCAGACAACCACCACTCGGCACTCCGCTACCAGCAACAGGCCTCTAGAAAGCAATCAATTGAACCAAGAAATACTTGGTCTCTCCGGAGAAACTCTGCATTTACTCATACAACAATGGCTTCCCGCTTACTCTCCCCGGCGATGCGCGCCGTCTGCTCACCTTCCGCACCTCTCCGGGCAACACGGAGCTTCCAAACCTCCTCACGACGACTCGCAGACGCCGCACCTTTACCAGCCCGAAAGCCCGTTGGAGCCTTCAGAGGAGGGTCAGTTTAATCCAGCTCCGGCTCCCACGTTCCCGTGGACAGCGCGGCAGCCCCACGTGCCATTTTCTTCTCAGGTTCCCTCACGTGGGAAACTGTACAGCAAAGGCCAATTGATCATACAAGCTAACCCCTCTTTTCTCCTATCAGAATACTCGGTTTCTTTCTGGGCAGCACCCTCGCGGGAGCGGGTGTCTACTATTATATTCTCGAGGAGTACAGGGTTTCGAATGAGCTCTTGACCGAAGATATCTACGTACGTCTTTTACCTCTAGCCCTATCCGCTACCGACTCCTGCGATAGGAGATAATGCAGGCATAATGGCCCCGCGTTGTCGTTGCGTTCGGTGGATTTGATCTTGGACTAACTGTACTATATACAGAGCCTACAAGCATCCGTGCAGCGCGTCCACACATACGTCCAGTCATTGGAGGAGAAAGTGTCTGAGTTGGAGAGAAAGAAATAATGAATGATGAGGATATGAGGCAGTTGAATGATAACGGGAGGATATGTACAGCGTAGAAAATTCGCGGAGGGCAGCTGTCGAGTGTTGAAGGGATATTTTGTGTTGCAGCGGTTGGAGGCTCAATATTAAGCCATGAAGAGGTTTTGCGGGGTCGAAGTGTAAAAAAGTACAACAGGGGACCGATTTGAATTGATTTGACTGCATACCTAGCTGCTGGAGGGGAGATAGGATGCAGCAAATACCTGTAATTTTGAAAACGTTCAAACTACCCTGTTTTCCTCTCACCTCGTTCAATCCCGTGGCGAACATATTTAGCCTCGCGGACACTGGAATTTATAGACGACGCGGGCTTGCTACCACATCTCCTTCCACCGCATCACCTCCCCCATCACGCTCCCAACACCATGCTCAACTTCGGCGTGCTGGAAGTCGCAAATTCCACGGTGCCCGCCGCGCCGGGCTGGGCATATGTCCCAGATGTCGGAGCCAACGCCTCCATGTCAGCCTTGCAGCCTTCTCGTAGTAAACGCATGCGCGCCCAAATCGCCGCCAGCCCGCACGAGACGACGGCGAAGCAAGATGCCAAGATCCTCCGCGAGCTGACTGCTCTGGACCGCGAGAACCACCGCGATGTATCGATTCCCGTGCCTGTGCGGCATCGTGATAATGCGGGGCGAGGTACGTGAAGGATTTCTCTCTCCCTTTCCCTCTCTCGTCCTCCACCCGCCCCGGCCTTCTCGATGGAAGAAGATGGTATGTGCTAAGATAGAGGAACATAGTGAGCCATGGCAAAGTCACGCCTGCAGTCCGCAAGATCCTACAATCACAGAAGACGTTCGCCAACCACCTCGCTGACTATGAAGCGCTTTCGGTGATCAACTCCTCTCTCCCTCCCTCCAACCAACCCGTCGTCCCATCCCCAGCAACCCCCTCGACGCCCCATCCTCCCAGCACTTCAAAACGCACTCACAGAAAGAAAGACGCTGGTGCCGGCCCAGCTCCCACACCTCTCAGGAGAGTCTCAGCCGCCTCGGAAGCAGCGACGCCCGCCCCCATAAAATCCGAGATTAGCCACGACACGCCCATGAAGGATGCACCTATCCTCTCCCTGAACAGCACCGCTGAGCCGCCACCGCATCCAGAAGACAACAACCCGCTCCTGGTGTCTTGGATCCCGCAGCTGCCGACCCAGGAAGAGATGGAGAAGCTGCTGGCCGCGCCGCCGTTGAGTTATAATGATGCGAGGGGCCCCTGGATCCCTGATGATATGAGGAAGCCGGTTAGGCATTTCTGTGATGTCTGTGGTTATTGGGGCAGGGTTAGGTGTATGAGGTGTGGAGGACGGGTCTGTGCTTTGGAGTGTTTGGGCGTGCATCAGGAGGAGTGCTTTACGAGGTATGGCGCTTGAAGAGCTATTTGATAGGAAATTCGTGTTGGCGTTTCAGTATATTGGAACTTGGGAATATATTTGGAGGGGCGCGTTATACCCTATGCAATTCTGTTTCTCTCTTGGGTATATAAAGTGGCGTCCAAAAGGGAGAGGGTGCAAGGTTGAGAATGAGCAAAAGGGTTTATCTTCAAGTGAAGTAGGCTCTCAATTGCCTGTGGATAGGTCTGCATGGATTGTCCATTCAGAAGATTCCCTACCAAAATAATAATCAGCTCTTCACTGTGCTAGCTATTGTCCCGTCCTGGTCCATAATTAAGACCTTGATTCCCTGCGCGTCAATCGCTTCAACTCCTCACTCCCTAGAGCTTTCCCTGTCATCCACTCTCCCATCACTCAATCAATAGAGTCATCTCTCAGTGCGAACAGCTTCTCCATAATCTCATCCGTCTTGGCCCGGATCGCATTATGGTACATCCCGTTCGTGATATACTGTTTGCAGTTCTTGACCAACTTGGCCGTATCCTGCGCCAGTCCGAAATCCACGTACTGCTCGCGCCGGTCAGTATCAAGCTCCCAATGATACAAGAGAAGAATGCAGGATGAGATGAGATAAGATGAAAACAGCAGATTCACGCTCGTGTGTATGAAGAAATCGAGGACTTTCTAGCCAGGAGTCACCTACCATATCATCCACGAAAGTCGCCGCGTACAGCGGAACCTCGTTACGCGCCAGCTGCCACTCATCATATAGCTTCGGCCAGTCAGTGTATTTGGCAATAACGTCCGCCACTGCACCCAGCTTCTCCAGCTCCGGCGAATTGTCGAACATGAAAGGGTAGATCATCTCGCCGGCGAAATACAGCGGCTGCTCCCTTACGGCGGCGGCAGATTGCGGCGTGCCGGTCAGCCACTGGAATTCGCGGAGCGTCTTTCCCACGCGCTCCGCGGCCCAGTTGGAGGCGGCGCCCTCGCAGTAGATGGCCTCGTGGAGAACGGCATACAGCACGATGTCGTCAAAGGTGAGGGCGTTTTCGACAGCGATGAGCGTGGGACGGGTTATGAATTGGAATTGGGAGAGGTCAGTCTTCATGCGGAGGATGAGGTTGTGAACTGTGTCGAGACCGCCGTGGAATCCGAAGTGTCGTCCGAGGAGTAGGAGTCCGCGGACGGTTAGGACACCGCCGGATGGAAGGGGCAAACCACCTTTGCTCTTGATGTGGAGGGCTAGACCTGTTGACTTGTCAACTTTGGAATTCCTGCATTCTTTTCGCTGATGGAGAGGTGTAGAGAATACAGTAATTGTTACATTATATAACTTCAATGGCATACTTCGAGGGTTGACTTTCAACCCCTGATTTGGTACGGTAGAAGAGGGGATGGGATAGCTCTGATCAAATGAAATACTGCGTGAGACTTACTATGCACAGTGTCGACATCCTCAGGGTACTTTGAGTAATAAGCTTTGTTGCGTTCCATAACTTTTTGGTAGGTAGCCTGGTAAACTTGGTCTGCAGATCGGCCAATGGGTGCCAATCCGCCAGTTATAAATGCTTCACGGAGACCCTGCGGGAACTTTGAGAGGTATGTGAGTACACAAAATCCTCCAAAGGATTGACCGAAGATCGACCATTTCTTGAGCTCGGTAGGATAGTCTTCTGTGAGTGTCTTCCGGATTGCCTCACAGTCTTTGACAATGCTATCTGCCCTGAAGAGCTTAAGGTAGTCGGCCTGCCTGTTAATGTCTCCTTGCAGGGCTAGAGTTGCAGCTGAGATGGGCGTGCTGAGTCCGGTTCCTCTCTGGTCCAGATACAGCATTTGGTAGCCCTTATCAAGCACCGCGTTGGTGATGTATGAATCCTGAGGAGGAGCGCAGGGACAACCTGACATTGGGTTTGAGTCCTCGGTTCCATTATAAGAATCGGGTTCACTTACCTGGCCCGCCTTGTAGATAAACAAACCATGGTTTCTGAGATTTGCTGCGACGTTCCTCATCGGTGAGACTTGCAGCTGGTGTCTCGTGTCTTGTAACCGACCGAGCAAAGAGCTGTAGGCTTCCTAACGATGTATTTGAATAGTCCTTTGGGACCTCAAATAACAGCTCAGAGACTTTGAGCTTTCCTTTAGAAAGAATGAGTCAGCGGACTGTTCTTCGTGCTGACGTGAATGCTTATATGGGAATATATCGGATAGAGTAGAAAGAGAAGCAAAACAGAGAGACAGGACCTGGCAGTACTATAGCTGTATAGTCCTGTAGGGAAAAAGGCAATAAATTTACAGAGGAAAGTAAGCTCCACGCCCGTATCTAGAGGGCGCTTCAGCCAATGCTGTTCCCCTGGATTGAAACAAACGAAACAAGACAGCATGTTACCAGGGATGAGGTGTGTCTTCTTCTCCAGCAGCCGGGCAAAGGCCATTTTGCAGACGGTAACTAGTACGCAGGGCTTTCAGTTTGTTGGTTGAGACGAAGACTCCGCAGACTTAAGTGGTAGAAGACATATGAAGTTCGCTTGGAGAGAGGGAAAAGGGATGAAGGACGTTGGAGAGTGGAAGCTTAGCGAAGCGAACTGAAAGGGGTTAGTCCGTTTGGGTATGGAATTGCAGGAATTGCAAAATGAAAATGATTTAATGTAGCATTTCCTATTGACGAGATCTAACAGATTAAACATCTTCAATGATCGTATTTTCTTCGGTGTAAAATAAGGAGGTTTGATCGCTGGTCGAAAGACGACAGGTATCTTAGTCAGGTAGCGGGCCTCGCAGGGGGTGGAGAAGGCGTGGAAAAGGAAAACGAAGCGAAGCGCACAATCCATGTGCTATCGGGACATCAGCATCTATCTATTCAGCAAACCTCCTACTCGATGACTAGGACCTTCTACGACAATACTGGTGAAGTATGCTCGCTTTGAGGCTCAGAAACCGTTGAATCAGATTCAAAGAGAGGTTTGATTGTGCCTCAGGCTCAAGTTGCAGTTGCAGACTTGCAGTTGACGCTTTAACGTTTGAAAAGTAGAGAAAAGCTCTTTTCTGTCTTTGGAAAGCTTCGAAGATTTCACACTCTACTCCGGGGACCCATACCTAGGTAGTCTGGGCCCACATTGCTTCCATCCATTGTCAATCCGTTGCTAGAGCTAGTAAAGTCATAAGTCTGGCCCGGATTTTCGAAGATGGCGAAGGATAAGAAATCTAAGAGCGAGAGCAAGAAAGCGAAGTTAGCGGAGAAGAAACTAAAGCAAGAGAAAAAGGGAGAGAAAAAGGAGAAGGCTAGAAATGCAAAGGCCAACGAGTACGTAGTTTTGCTAGAGGAAACATCTCCTCAGATTGGTACTTCAGAGCTTGTCTTGAGCGGGGTCTGCAAGGACCCCTTTTCAAGACTCGCAATGTCTTCAGCCAAGGGACTCCGCAGCTGACTTCAACAACAGTAGCGATGCTGAGGATGTTGACCTGGATGAGGTCCTCGCCGAGTACGCCAAGAAACAGGAACAGTTTCTCAAAGTTACAGAAACGCCTTGCGATCCGCCTAGAGCTCGAGCGTCTTCCACGATCATAGCATCACCGTCAAACACCAACGAGATTTTCTTGTTTGGGGGCGAATACTATGACGGGGCTATTGCGACTTTCTTCAATGACCTTTATGTCTATCTCATCAATCGAGACGAATGGCGCCTCATTACGTCGCCAAATACCCCATTGCCCAGATCAGGGCATGCATGGTGTCGTGGAGGCAACGCAGGAGGAATCTATCTTTTTGGCGGCGAGTTTTCTAGCCCAAAGCAAGGCACCTTTTACCACTACAATGATGTGAGCTCGTCCAAACAGGTATATATATTGAAAATACTGACGCATGAAACAGTTCTGGCGCTTCGAACCTTCCACTAGAGAATGGACTCGAATAGAGACCAAGGGCAAAACTCCTCCAGCAAGAAGTGGCCACCGAATGACATATTACAAGAACTATATCATTCTGTTTGGTGGCTTCCAGGATACATCACAGCAGACGAAATATCTAGCAGATCTCTGGATCTATGATACCCAGAATTTCGTTTGGCACAATCCTGTACTACCCCTGGCAACATTAAAGCCAGACGCTCGCTCCTCGTTTTCTTTTCTGCCACATGAGTCTGGGGCTGTGCTATATGGCGGATACTCACGAGTTAAAGCCACAGTGACGGGCAAGCAAACAAAGGGTGGCGGGCAGTCTCAGAGAAATGTTCTGAAGCCCATGGTCCACCAAGATTGCTTCTTCCTACGCATCGTCCAGCCCGATGCAGATGCACCACCCAATAAACCGCCAGCTGTGAGATGGGAACGCAGGAAGAGACCTGCAAACTCCCCGAATCCTGCCCGCGCAGGAGCTACGATGGCGTATCATAGGGGTCGAGGCATATTATTCGGCGGCGTGTACGACGTGGAGGAGAGTGAGGAAGGAATAAAGAGCGAGTTCTTCAATGGTTTATTTGCCTGGAACATCGAGCGGAATCGATATTTCCCACTTTCATTGCGAAAGCCTCGCACCAGCCAACGTAAACCTCAAGCGAACGAACGAGGAGGTCGTCGCGGAAGAGGCCAGGCGAACGAGGACGAGCTTCTACGTAATCTGGCGGCACTCGAAGTAGGAAAATCTCTAGCAGATATGGATGATATTGACGTTGAGAAACCAAATGACGTTCCCGCTGAGGAGGAATTACCAGCCAAGGAAGTTCTAATGGAATTCCCCCATCCGAGATTCAATGCCCAGTTAACGGTGCAGGATGATATTCTCTTTATCTATGGAGGTACCTACGAAAATGGGGATCGCGAATATACATTCGATGAGATGTATGCAATCGACTTGGGTAAGATGGACGGAGTGAAGCAGATTTTCCGCCGGGAGCCCGAAAATTGGCTTGGCAGTGATGATGAAGACAGTGAGGATGAGGGAGGAAGTGATGAGTCTGACGAAGACGATGAGTTTGAGGATGAAGATGGGGACGTTAAAATGGTTGATGAAAAGCCATCGTACCCGGAAAATGCCAAGAAGTCTAAACGCAAGGAGAAGGCCGAAGCAGCTGGAGAATTGGACGGCGATGCAACATCGGCCGCACCTTCTACTGTATTCGATGACACTCCGGAAGAAACGGCAAGTGCAACTACAACTGACGACCTACCACATCCTCGACCATTCGAGTCTCGGAGAGAATTCTTCCAGCGGACGGGTAATGAGTGGCAAGAGCTGTTGATGACTAGTCTGAGATGGAAAGGTATACAGCCAGAGACCCTGACTGTAAAGGAGATAAAGACCAGGGCTTTCGAGATGAGTGAGGAAAAGTGGTGGGATTGCCGTGAGGAGATTACTGCACTTGAAGATGAACAAGAAGCGGCGGGTATCGGAGAGGTAGTCACGTTAGCAGATAGGGGTGAAGCAACTGGAGGTGCGGGCAGAAGAAGATAGGGGCGCTTGGTTTTCGCTAGGTTACTCTGATGGCCTAGTGTTATGGCTGTACATCCATAGTGAGATATAGTCAACCAGCAGCCAGGAGGTTGCTGAGGTAGCAGAATTAGAAGCTGACCTACAAGTTGGCCTTCAATTCCATAAATTCTTCAGCTTTCTTCAGCTGCTGGTGAAGATCTTCATTCCAGATCCAATCGTATCGTTTTTCCAAGGTCCGTCGAATCAAATCCACATCTCCCCCAAGCTTTTCATCCTCGAATTCGTAGATACTTGCAGCTTCACGGCTCGTCGTCACGACTCGCTGACTTCTGGGGCGCCTTACCGCATCGTAGGCTTTGAACGCGCTCTCGATACCCTCTACCGAATCTACTTTTCCAAGTAGATTGGATAGAATGAATGCATCTTCAATAGCTTGACCAGCACCAGCGCCTTGGTGAGGTGTGGAGGCATGAGCAGCATCTCCCAATAACGCAAGATTGCCCTTGTAATATGTTGGGGCTGGAGGATGGTCAAACAATGCCCATACGTCAGGCTTTTCCATCAACTGTAATGAGATGTGAGCAAAAGATTACTGTGGTTTTAGGCAATCGGGACCTCACAGAAAGGAGTTCCCTGACGCTGTCGCCCCATCCGTCAAAATCACGGAACATATCTTCCTTCTTCATGGGTAGCACCCACTTCTCGTTTTCCCACTTTCCGTCCTTCTTCGTCTGAAATGCGACAACATTCATAGTTTGCCCTTTCTCGATTGGAAATGTTAGCAGGTGACCATGATGCCCCATATACATCTGGCTATTTCGTGCTAATTCGTCCCCGATTACTTTCACTGCCTTCTCCATTGGAATTAGACCTCGGTATGCATATTTTCCTGTAAAAACGGGATGAGCGGCCGGGTGATTCTCTCCCAGCAATATTTGCCTCGTCCGTGATTTTACCCCATCACAGCCGATGACTGCATCTGCCTCCGCCGTTGAGCCGTCGTGGAATGTTAGACGCATCTTGCCGTCAACCTTCTCCACGTTCTCCACTCTCTTGCCAAACTTGGCCACTCCATCCGGTACCAGCTTGATTAACTCGTCCAGGAAGTGAGCTCGGTGAACAGAAGATTGGCCCGAGCCTCCGGTCCACACCTGAGCTATCTTCTGCCCTTCCGGGGCTGGGGCTTTCATCTCCTTCCAGGCATCCTCCCTCATCCCAATCCTGAAATCGAACCACGAGTGGAGCTTCTCTGGGAAAGCGTTCACCGTCTCCTGTCTGTCGTAGCCAGTCTTGATGTCTGGATCGATCAAGGACATGGCTGCAGTAGCATTGGGTCCAAAAGCTACACCGGCCCCGATCTCTGCAAATGCGGGAGCGCTTTCATAGAGAGTGCACGGGATGTTTTGGTGTAAAAGTCCGATTGTCATGCATAGGCCTCCAATTCCACCACCAGCAATGTGCATCAGTTGATGTAGCTGCACGAGCTCGGATGAGATACTTACCACAAACGGCAACGTGGAAGGGCTTCTTGGGCGTGTTTGTTGGAGCCATGGTGAATGATGTATATATAGGAATGTATAAATGGCATAAAGCGAGACAAAACAGCAACAAGAGAATCAATCGAGAGTCAGATACTTCAAAAGCTTCGTGGTCAAGAAACGAGGGGAGGACTAAATGGGACGATAAATATCGGGGTAATAAGCGGGGTAGATTATTTCCATATCCCGTAAAAACCGCCTAGCTCCCCTACCGGCACTCTTATCCGACCTGAGACTGTACGTGCACTTGCTCGTACGCATTTAAAATGGGTAATTTTAGTTGCACTTGTCACTTGTTTGGTCGGTTTTGTATATCCATGTGTCTGAATTTAAGCTTTCCGGCACTTTTCCCGACCCATGTCCCGAGACTTCCAATGAGAAGCGTATAATAGACGAGCCTCGAACTCCGGGTCCCTCCATCATTATCCTCAGTATCACCAACGTCAGAACTCTCGCAAAAAAAGGTATAAAGGATCTTATTATTTCCCTGCCCTATCTGTCCCTTTATATTCTCGTACGATGCTTCTTTCCCCGGCTGAATGTTCGTGTTCTGAATGGCCGAAGGGATTAGTCGTCCTGGCTCTATTTTCTGTCTGCCTGCTAACCTATCAGAATGGCTGTCCGAAAGACAAAATCTGGCTATTGGGAACAGTTTTATAGCTTATGAGCTCTCTATCTTTTCCTCATGTTTGGAACCGAAGCCATGATTGATAACACATACCTTGGTTGTTTACGAGGATCGTGAATTCAGCATGGGTTCTCGCAAGCCTATATTTTCTTAAGCTGAGACGTTAGGACAAAGGTAGGGTCACCTCTAGAGGGGCATAGAGGAGTTAGAGTGGTTTGTTCACTTTCACTATCTGAGGAGGAACCCCTTTGATAAGCGGCATCCCGTTCCCGTTCTCCTTTCTGTATTTTCTTTGTTGTTAAGTCTCGCGGACGAGACAACTCCTCAATGGGGTAGAAATTGTTACAGAAACATGGGGAGAATCCTGCTACTATCTTTAATAGATGTAGCGTTAGCCAGATGAGATCTCCGTCTTTGACCACCAGACTTTAGTTCAGCAAGATGAATATGGGTAGTTGATAACCGTTTTCACTTATCGCAGCATTGATGATTCCTGGTCTAGGAGAGAAACAAGGAGCACTTTTAATTCTCCACTCAGACACATAATTATCAAGTCTACTCTAAGTTGTCCTTAATTACCAAAGGTAGATACCTAAAATCTTTTGATAATTTCATTTTATTGGGGGGGGGGATTCAAATAGATTTATGAGGAGGTCTGCCCCTTTGACAATAGAATCACTAGTCACAGAAGAGTATCTAAGGACAGTATAGATATCTTGTGGGTACCATAGTAGGTAGATGTTGATGATACCTAGAATCTACAGCACTTACCCACCTTACCCCTATACATAACCCAGCCACGTGATATCGCGTTCAGACAGATCGCGTTGATTACATAATACAGCAATGAACCACTCCCGCGCGATAAGTGAACCGGTTATCAAACACTCATCTTCATCTCTCAAAAGAAAAAGGTATAAGGCTTTACCCCAGCAGAAGCGTCGTACGAGTCTTCGGTGTTGCACCTTACAATCTGCGTGTTATCATGCCTCTAGGCTGGGAGAGGATCAATGTCAAACGCTCAACACCAAACAAGAACATAGTCTTCATCAAGCCCCGCCCTGGTCCAGATGAAAGCACGGCGAAGGATTTCCTGGAGCGGATCGCCGCCCAGTGTCTCCCCATAATGAACAAGCATCACCTTGCCGTCGTCTCTCTTGAAGAGTATGAGCCAAACTTGGAGTTCTGGGGTATGTAGATATTTCTTTCGATTTTCGTTTCAAGTGCTAACTGACATATATATAGGTCGCAACTTCAATGGTGGAGAAGTCATACAACTCGTTCTTAAATCACCGTCGACTGGCCGCTGGCTACCATTTAAGTTTGTGCAGATGGTCATGATGCACGAACTTGCGCATAACAAACAAATGAATCATTCCAAGCATTTCTGGGCTGTCCGGAACGAGTTCTCCACGGAAATGAAAGCTTTATGGGAGAGAGAATATACTGGTGAAGGGCTCTGGGGCAGAGGAATCCTCTTGGAAAATGGTGCTTTTGCCCGTGAGGAACTTGACGAAGGCGAGGCGTTGCCCGAGCATCTGTGCGGGGGTGGATTCCGATCACGAGGTAGAAAGAGGAAGTTGAAACCGAAGATAACCTACAAAGAGCGGAAAGAGCGGAAGGAACAGAAAATCAAGGCAAAGTTCGGCTCCGGAATGACAGTAGGCGCGGATGAAGAAACGAAAGCAAAGTTGGAGAAGGGGAAAAGACCAGTAGGTAAACCCAGGGTTGCGAGTAGTGCGAGAGGAAGGGAACTTCGTGCTGCTGCCGCGCTAGCAAGGTTTGAAGTCAAGAAGGAAGAAGAAGAATCGAAGCATAACGACGAAGATCTGGTGACCGACAGCGAAACAGAAGATGAGGACAAGTTCATCAAACCCGACCCCGACGATCTTGTCGACAGCAAAGGGAACAGAATCCTCGATGCTAAAGGTCGAGGTATGGTGAAAGTATGCGAAGAGGAGGGAAACGATGACGAGGATGCTAAACTGGAGTTATTGGAACTTCAGAATATGAAGAAGATTGATGGTCATAGTAGTAGGCTTTCTCGTCCCCCCTTGCCTCCTCATACCATGCCAGACCACCCGTCGAACCCTCCTCAGCAATCAAAAAAAAGGCAAATAAAAATCCTGCCACCAGAATCAAAATCAGAACCACCACCTAAGTCAGAACCCACAATGAGGGGCAAGCCGCCGAAGGGACCAGAACCGGACATACAAGAAGGCATTTCCAAAGCCAAGGAGAACCAGCAGAGTAGCAGCGTACCATCTTGTCCCGTCTGTTCCGTTGAAAACGAACCGACGGCTTTAACTTGCATTGTCTGTTCGAACGTTCTCCAACCCGAATTTGTTCCTGGTTCGTGGAGGTGCGATAGCGCAACATGTAGAGAAAACAGTTACCTAAATGCAGGAGATGTGGGTTTATGCGGCGTCTGTGGTACCAGGAAGTGCTCCGATTAATGGTACCTTGATATATGGGAATGCGATGGCGTATGGATTTGTTCAATATACACTTTCTTTCTAGGTGCCTTAGCAAGCAGTTATTGCAAGAGACTTGAGAAGGCTACCTGCGCCATGTTTCTTAACAGTGTCAGGATAACTGGAAGCAATGGTAATGGCGCATGCTTAATTTTATTATTTTTCACTATCAGTGCCTCGCTCTAATCACTATGCCTAATACTGATACAACATATATAAACATACTGATCAATGCTAGCCTTGAACCTCCTTCCGTTGACTCCAGTATACAAGGAATCCACTTCTAACCCAATTACTTTTCGTCATCATCATCCATAAGTCGGACATTCGTACCAGCCTTCTGTAAAGCTGTTCTCAAGCGATCCGTCACTTCCTTTTTCCTCGCCAACTTCGCCTTGATTTGAGCCTTTTCATCTGGCGTGTAGCCACTCAGTTTCTTTCGGGGAGGAGAGCTTCGACTCAAAGAATTAGTCGACGACATCAAAGAACTCTGAAATCCCCGCGGGGCTTCTTTGACGCTTTCTGGCGTGTAGAACAGACCGTATGTGCTGGATGTTGCTGGGTTCCGCAAGGACGCTCTATTCTTTTGCGGTGTTGCAAATGGCGATCCCTCTCGACTGCCTGTGCTTGCGGCAGGGTCAAATCGGAGCTTTCGCATCTCCCCTTCCAGAACATCAATATCCCCGCTTCTCTTCTCCGCCATGCTTGTCATCTTCGTGATGGTTCTCATCACAGCTTCGACGGTCGGACCGGTACCACTAGATTTTCCATTGGAGGTCGCTTGAGATACAATCTTAGCCTTGAGAATGGTCAACCCTTCCTCAGCTTCGGAGAGTAGGTTTTGGAACTTGTGAAAATCTCTCCGAAGATCATGCTGTTGGGCTGCTTGCTCAGCACTCAGAGGTTGCGCCCGGGTGATAGCAAGATGCTCAGGATCGGAAAACGAGGCATGAATCTTTTTTATGTCTTCAAGTCTTGCGCGCAGCCTGATCAGATCCTTTTGAAGTTCATTGCAAGTCTCCAATTTATCGGCAACGTCTTTCACACGACCATTTTCGAGCTCGCGCGTGAGTGTATCCTCCACGATCGTGGAAAGGTCCTCGATTTCTACCAAGCACCAAGATTCGTCACTCTCCAGATCTTCCCTATTTCGGCCCCCTTCTTTGTATTGTTCTGTATGACCTTTGATGAAGGACTTCAAGGCTCGTGCGTTGATACCCAGAGTATCTATCATGGAATTGATATCTCGGTATACAGTCTCAACTTGAGCTGGGATACTGTCCACTGATGGTGGGCCAATATAGTCTGTGTGAGCCACAAATTCATCGAGTATTGTTGTCCCAGTAATTTCGGAGGCAAGAAACTTCTGCATCTCCTCATCTTCATCGTCGACGAGGGCCTTCTTCTCGGCTGCTTCTTTGTTGGCTTTGGCCTCAGCTCGACGTTTTTCTTCAGCATTTCGTTGTTCTAGGGAGAGTTGGAAAGTGCTTTGAGCCGGAGCGGCTGATCGCCCAGGTAACCTCTGAGTTCCTAGCATATGGGAACCAACCCCGGGAGCGCTGACAGATCGGAGAGCATCAGGTCGTAGCATCCTGCCTGGTACAGCAGACCGTATGGGGCTTGGTGAACGAGGACTAGACTGTAATTTTGGAGGAGGAAGCACAGGCGCTGAAATGTTAATCTCACCGAACAGAGACCTGGGCTGATTTGGCTGGCCAGGCTTCTGTATTTTGGTAAAGACACTACTCTCGGGGCTGCGATTATTGTAGGCCCCAAAAGAGCTTTGAGGTGTAAGTCCCGGTGTTTGATTTGCCTCCGAAGTGGGGCTAAGATCCTTCGCAACATCTTCGCCGCTCCCTTCTTCCTCACTATGATCTTCACTCTCTTCCTCGCGGGAACCCTCACTGTGATCGTTCTCATCGTCGTCTTCTTCGGTCAGAAAATCAGAGTCATTATCCTCGTCCTCCGGACCTAGTGGAACATCACTGGGGGGAATCAGATCGGCAGAGATAGGCTTTCCGAGTGTTGGCTTAGAGACAGGGGATGGCGGCGATAGCACAGATTTGGGTGTAGTTTTAGTTTCTTTTGCTGAGACGTCAGTCTCATCACCTTCATCCTCCGGTCCTCCTGGGACATCGCTGGGAGGGATTAGATTGGCAGAAATAGGCTTTCCCAAGAAGGGGTTAGAAACAGGAGATGGTGCTGATGGGACTGATTTTGGTGCGCTTTTGGGAATGGAAGCTGGGGGTGATGGAGCTTTCGTTTCCGTTGACGAAACAGAAGTATCGCCAGCCGCATGAGAAGTCTTACTCGTAGATTCGGGTGGCAGTGGAGGTTCAGGAGCGTTATCTTTCAACTTTTCATTTTCCCCATCTGAAACTGGCTCTTCTTTGACCTTGACAGGAGAAGGGGGGCTCAACGCGGTTGGGGTCTGAGCGGCAGGACTTGAAGGCTTTGCCTCAGCCGTGTTCAAATTTGCGAAACTGAAGCCACCTGGTTTAGGCCCTTCTGTAGCCGGTGTGCCAAAACTAAAGCCGGCCGATGCCGCAGGCTTGGTGGTAGCAGATGATGGGGTTGGACTGGCACTCCCGAAAAGCCCACTGCTGACTGGTTGAGCTGAGGAAAAGAAAGATGACTTAGCTGGAGCTGGTGTAGAGGCAGGTGTCGTTGAATCTGGTTTAGTGGGTTCTTCCGGCTTAGTTGTATCTTCAGTCGAGTCCATGTCAGCGTCATTTGATTCAGAATTATCCGCAGGTGGCGCCTTGGCAGCCTCTCCAAGGGCACTCCCGAATGCTCCTCCAAAGAATGAGCTTTTGGGTTCAGTTGACGGCTCCGACGCTTCGTCCTTGGCAGTTGGGTCAGCTTTGAATGTAGAACCGAGAACGAAACCACCCGAGCCACCACCAAAAGGATTCGCTGGCTTCTCATCTGGAACTTTTGGTGTTCCGCCGAAGGATGTATTCGTATCCATCCCGAAACTCGAATTGGGCGTGCCAAATGGATTTGAAGCTGGCTTTGATCCAAAAATGCTTCCACCGGCAGGAGGGGCGGCAGCAGCAAACCCTCCCTTGGAAGCAAAGGAAGCAAATCCTCCACTCGATGGAATAGTAATACCAGCGGTTGGCGCCGTCGACCCAAAGACCCCAGCGGGCTTACCCAGCCCAGCTGTCTGACCAAAAGCTACGCCCGTGGTTGTAGACGCCGCCGATGCCCAGGGAGATTGTTTAGGACCAGCAAACCCGGAAGCTCCGAATGCCGGAGTGCTGGTTGTACCAAAAGCAGGAGTCCCAAATGCTGGCTTGGCGGCGGAAGGCGTGGATGTGGAACCAAAAGATGGAGTTCCAAAAGATGGAGTTCCAAAAGCTGGGGCTCCGAAAGCTGGGGCACTAGTTGGCGCCGCGGTTGAGGACGCCGATGTAGACCAAGGTGATTGCCGCTGACCAAGGCTAGATGTAGAGCCGAAGGCGCCTGTGGAAGTGGGGCCTTGAATTGAAGGTGCTCCAAACGCTACCTTTGGAGCGCCGCCAAAGGCTGACGCTGGGGCTTGTACTGGGGCAGGAGATGATTGTTGTTGTTGAACACCTTCAGCTGCGACGAGGCCTGGATAAATTGTGCCTTGACGTATCGAATCCGAATAGACAATCCACCATGAAGCTAGCACCCCTTCGTTGTTCAGAACCATGAGAGCAGGTAAGGGAGTCGGCGATTCGTCCATCTCGTCACTCGGAATAGGTTTCGTGACTTTTTCTTTGCTGGAGAGATCAAGCGCGAGACCAATTGGAGACGTATCATTTAGCTCACCCGTCATGGGAAGCTGGGCTCGGCGCGAGTCATCTGACATTTCTGTCATTGTAAAGACCCCGGCAGGCTTGTCACTAGCCAATGGAACTTTGGATCGACTGAAAAGTCCGATATCAGTCGATGCGGTTGAAGCGACAATGATAAGATCCTGTAGATTAGGGGGGAAATCTCTCAAACGAAGAAAGAAGTGGTGGGGTGGTGACCGATTGAGGCCAAAAGGTCCCACAGGCTCCGAGACCTTCTGAAAAACGAAGCTAGAAGGTGGGTTACGGGTTGCGATGTGGAATACAGAGGATGGGGCCTCGCCACTGTCGAAATTCGACGGGGTATGGACCAAGAGGAATACGTTGTTTTCGAGCCAGGTAATCGAAGATACTGCAAGAGTTAGTTTCCGCATCATCAATGAGATGCTGAGCACATACCGTGATGGTTGTCACCCACACCCGGCGGCTTAGGGATATCCCCCTTGCCCACTCCTTCGGGAGTCATTTGATAGGCAGCTCCATTTCCAAGACCGGCTACTAATTGTTTTCCTTTTGTGCTCCATGAAAGGCAGCTAACACCATCTTTCAAGACCTGACCCGAAGGTCCTGATATGAACGCCCTCTCCTTGAGGTTGGCTATCAGGAGATTGCCATCTACTGTAACCACGGCAAAAAGTTCGCCCTTCTCTGGTGTTGGGTTCGGGATAAGGGCTCTCAGTGCCTGACCATTTGTAGATAACTCGAATGCCGACTGCGTGGAGCCCTGTAAGAGCGCGTTGACATCATAAACAGCCAGCCCCCCTCCAACCTCAGCAGCTAATACTAAGTACGACTCATCTGCCGAGAATGCAAGTTGCGAGATCCTCATCGGCATTGGGAGCTTCAATTGAGGTTGGAAGGGTTTGAAATTCCCATCTCCAGTACCCGGTCCCTCGAAGGCTTTTCGTACCGACTCCGTAGTTGCCACGACAATCGCATCCGGTCCTGCTGCGGCCAGAAGACCTTTGCGCGAGGCCACGCTCATGAGAGAGGAAGTAGGAGGAGGCAGATTGTCGGCCGGCCATGGTGATGGAAGTAATTGAACTTTAGATTCTCCCGAGAGAGCTAGAAACCCGAGAGCCTGTGCAAAGACATTAGTATTGAGCGCAGACGTAGCTTGGCTCTGACAACAAACCGACGTACCTCTGTTTGTATGTCCTGAAGATCAGGTCCTGATTGTACACCTGGAGTTGCCCCGCCCATGGCTGCGCCAGGGTTACCAAAGCTACTGAACGACATGACGGTAGCAAGGTAACCGGCTTCGTTGAGCGGTCCAGCGATTCACGAGATATTCCTGCGCATTTGAATGACCGAAGGCGATTTGAGACTGGCAAGAAAACGAAGGCGAAGGCGAAGGTGAGGTGAGGTGATCAGGCTGGCGAGGCGTATTTTTCGACAGGAGCTTTTCCAGCAAAGAAAGCCGAAAGATAGCTCAAATATCCCGAGATCTCTGAGAGGGACAAAGAGACAAAGCAGTACGAGGATGTGAAGAAGAAGTGAGTACGTCTGCAGCAGAGTTCGAAGGTTGCGCAAGGTAAAGCAAGTCGAATCGATATGCAAGGAAGTGGTGAAGCTCTGATCGCGTATAAACAAATATTGTAAATATTTGCTCTGAGTATAGCGAATATCGCCTAAATACGTATTCAGTCCTAGTATACGCGTATAATTGCCTAGATAGGTATTTATACGCACGGATTTCTCCGCAATGCAAGGTACAGCGGTAATTCGCAAAGCTCGCGCTCCAACCCATCGCAGCCACGCGAGTTGAACGTCCACGAAAGCAGCTCTGCCTAGTAAATACCGACTGTCGAGAGAGCTTCCCACTTCCACGCCCCAACCAGCTCAGCTCCTCCACTAAACACACCATCATCTCTTCACGATCGCCGCGCTCCTGGAAGTTGCCAGTTTTCCAGCCATTACCCCGGAAGCCATAAACACATACGTCCCCCTCAAGCCGATTTGACCTAGAGCTGTCGAGCTCGCATCATCATGCCTGGATTCGACTTCTCCAACCATACCCGCAATGCGGCCCTGCACGCACGAGGTGTGCCATTGCCAAAGGCGACGAGTACGGGTACTACGATTGTGGGATGCATATTCGAAGGGGGTGTTGTCGTAAGTAGAGCTCAGCTTCCACAACTCCTTTTGAGCGTCCGCTCCGTCTGGGGGACTTGACCCCCCGGCTCTTGATTCTCGCTCTATCAAGCTTGTCATAATCACAGTATGCTAACTATGCCTCTACCAGATCGCTGCGGATACCAGAGCAACAAGTGGACCAATAGTGGCTGACAAGGTTCGTTCGTATCACTCGTCACTCATGGAGCAGAGCGCTGACTATACGTCGTTCTAGAACTGCGAGAAGCTTCATTACATCGCACCCCAAATCTGGTGTGCTGGAGCGGGTACCGCAGCTGATACCGAATTTACTACATCCCTCATCTCCTCACAACTCGAGCTTCACTCCCTCTCGACCGGCCGCAAACCCCGGGTCGTTACCTGCATGACAATGCTCAAACAACATCTGTTCAGATATCAAGGTCACATCGGAGCGTATCTTGTTGTGGCAGGCGTTGACCCGACTGGTGTTGGATTGTTTACCGTTCACGCCCACGGTAGCACTGATAAGCTTCCTTATGTCACCATGGGCAGTGGTTCGCTGGCAGCTATGTCTGTATTCGAGACGCAATGGAAGGCGAAGATGACGGAAGAGGAGGCCGTAACCCTGGCATCCAACGCAATCCAGGCTGGTATCTTCAATGATTTGGGGTCCGGATCAAATGTGGATGTTGCGATCATAACGAAGGATAAGACGACGCTAAAGAGAGGCTTCGTCAAGCCGAACCAGCGAAGTAAGAAGCAGAAGAGCTATGTTTTCAAGAGAGGCACCACAGCCGTTCTCAACGAGAAGATCATCACGAGGGAGGACATAAGCAAGTATGTAACGGTACACGAACTAGAGGGTGAGGCTGCAGCGGGAGAGAAGATGGATATAGATGCTTAGACACGAGGAATGCGGGTTGTAGGGACATCAAACATGTATCAGTATGCTACTCGGATGGAATGGCGCATTAAGTCTCTGTGTAGCAGCTTGCGAATGCACTTTTTTCCTTAGAAGAAGCTTATCTGCGACCATTCGACATCCCCAGCGCTAAACGTATCGTTGTCCGTTCCCCATGGAGCTCTCGATTGGCCGGACCAAATTACCCAAAGCAGACCTTCAAGCAGTGATTATTCTACGCATCGTACAAGAGCAACATTATAGGAGATCGGTACCACGGTTGAGACCACCCTCCCCCTTTCACATAGATTGCACAACTTACCTTACATACTTTACATAGTAGAACTTTAGATCCCTTCAACAGTACTGATCACTCGAAAAAAACTTGAGAATTATGGGACGGCTCAGCTCCCTGTATATATATGTATTGCCATTGCAGCAAATTATTTCTATTTATGTTAGAAGATAAAGCTCTTCTCCTATTTTTTATCATTATGAATGAAAGTGGGAATAGCCACTTCCTATATATAACCAACCCCTCCTTCAACTATAGGGACAGAACCAGACCACATCTTGACCTCCATATCCCTACCTAATCCATGACCTCAGATTCTTCTTTCAGGAATAAAACACTCATCGTAATCACTGCGGTGCATCGCAGATACACACATAGACTAGGTTAATAGCGACGCATCCCACCTGGCATATTCAGGAACTGGGGACCGGGCTGATTCAAGACGTCATTTTGTTGATCCGGTGGGAACAAAGCGTCGAAAGCATCCTACAAAGGAATTTAGCATCTTTCCTCGCTCCTCCTGCGGGGACACAAAATAATATAGATAGATAGATAGATGGGCCACTTACCCAATCAATCTCCGTCATCAGATCATTACCAGCCCCAGACACGGGGGGCATTTTCGGTTTCTCAACCACGCTGCTGGAATCACTGCTTGCTTCGGGACTTTGATGTTTGGGGAGCGCCCAGAGGACTTCTTGGTTTGCGACGCCGGCGAAGGCGACTTCGGGGACTTGCGCTTTGCCTATAGACGGTGGTACCTCGGGAATGCGTTGGGGAGGCCCAAGGGGCTCCCGGCTTGTTGACGGAGGGGGATGTTGAGAAGCAGCTGTCTTGTTGTCGGTTTCGGGGATAGGTGGTGCTCGTTGCCCAACGTGTTTCTCCATGACGACTGGTACGCGCATGCCACGCATGCTTTGATATACCGCGATTTTATGCTGTAGCTCAGAAAGTACCTTCTGGGCTTGCATCACCGGATCCTCTGACGGATCGCACTCGAAGATGTAGGCCACTGGAAGATAAAAAGGTCAGCAATGCAGCATTTCCGGTTTCTGGAAAAAAGATAGAGTAAACGTAATATTCAGGAAATTGTTGTGAGCAAGAGGGGGATTGGAAAGGAATCGCAAGTATTTCAGACAAAGAGCTGGTTTCCTTACACAAGGGCCAAATGCGAGCCGCCTCCTTACGATCGGGGTAGATCACTATTTCCATGAGGAATAGAACGGCTGTGTGGTACTGCTGAAGTGCTCCGCTGTACCATGTCCAGCTTCTCAGATCAGGACTCGTCTCTAAGGTGATCGCTGTCTCCAGTGTTATAATTCCTCCTGAGATCATGAGTTTACGGAGTCGATCTGGCATTGGAGACGCAACAGAGTTATGGTAACGATGAAGTACCATAGTAAGCAGCCGAGATAGGAGGAGTGCCTTCACAACTCTGGCACATTTCTGGACAGGTATCCTGTCATCCATTAAATGGTCATATCTGGCGGCCATGTTCGCTTTAAATGTCTCGATTTTGGACAAGACCGCCGTGAGAGTTACCTTCCGGCGTTCCAAACGGGTTCTGTCAACCCAGATCGTTCTAATCATTTCATTGATCTCCATTCGAATTAGACTGAAGGTAGCATCTGTCCATCGATTTTCTGTGACAGGTGGGTCCCCGGAGGCATGGAGGTCAATATCGTCAACGTTTAGAGGAAATCTTGTGTCAAAATCTTCTCGTCGGATTATGGGGCGTGGACCTGTTGCTTCACAAGTTCGAATATCCAGGAAGCAAAGTTGGTGCCAGATTAGGCGGCGCAAGTTGGTCTCAAGAGGGCTCATCCCATAAGTTTCACCGTCACGGTGAAGACCCATGCACTCGGCCATTCTTATTGCAGCTCCGACTAGAACTGAATGAGCCCGTGATATCTCTCCTCTACAAAGCGGAATCTTTGCAATGGTTAGCTTGATATAACTGAGGAGTCAAGTTCGATCAACCAACCAGATACATCACAAATCCTTGTAACGTCTCAATCTTAGTTGTTCGTAGGAAGTTCGCTCTGGACAATGCAGTTTCTGTGCCGAGCTTGAAATTCTCGACCAAGCTGGCTTTAGACACTCCAAAGTCGCGAATGACATCGGCTTCATCCATACTGACAACCCCGGAGAACATTGCAGCGAACACTACTGTTTGTACCGAGGGTGGAGCTAGATAACGGGGAAGTCAGCAATGGCTTAAGGAGGATGGAAATAGGATTTTTGGAAAAGCATGAGCTGTAGGCTGTGATAACGGATACAATATCTCACGAATCAGTCAGAAAGGGGCTCGCCCCATGGGGTTCTTACGTTCAATTCCGAGAGAGACCTCATCCCAGAAGGTATCATATTCTCTCTCAAATGTTGGTCGATGTAGGACCTTAGCAATATGGTGAACAGCAAGGAAGTATTGCTTGATGAGCCTATCTGCAGCTAGTCTTGATGGCAAGTAATCAATTAGGGACGCCTGATGAACCGCTGTCCCAAAGAAGAAGCCAGACGAGGGAGCGATATACGCAGGTCCAGGTTTCAGCCATTCGCTTGCAGGTGGAAGAGTAACAGGTGGTGGGACAGGTGGTGGTTCTAAGGGGCCGGGGCCGGGGCCTTTATGTCCTCTGCTCGCGATAGTAGATTGGAGCTGCAGAGGCCAGTCAGCAGGTAAAGCCAGCCTGAGAGCAAGTCATCCGAATGTTGCAATAGGACTGATAAAGGCGCACTCCAGCAGCAGAATTAAGCATATTCTTACATCCCCACCATCCAGCTTTGGAGATGTCACATCAGAAGAGTTTCTTTACACCGGTCAAAGAAACCAAGACAATTTCAGAGGTTGAGCCTTATTTCTAACAGTACAAAAGTCCCTAGATGCATGCGTGCCTCAATACTAATACAACCACAGAGACTTCTCTGACAATCATGGGGATTTATAAATACGTTCCATCCCGCTTGGGTCAGTTCGACCATTTGCAACGATTGATAGGGACCACCTCAGTACTTTACTTCAGTTACGAGGGAAGACAAGGAACTACCATGGTGAAGTTCCTATTTCTCTCGTTTGGAAATCGAGCGGCATTCTCGCTGCAGAAAGAGCATGACAATATAACAATTGACAAGAAAGCCGAGTAACAAACCTCTTGAGTAATCTTGGGTCTGACGAAGCCTCCAATTCGTTCAGTGATTCGCATCTTCCCTAGTTGGACTCCCAGATCCAGCAGATCATCATCTTCGCCGTCGATCTCAAAAGCCGCATCTACAGTAGCCAACGGCGTTGGCTCCAAGTCCTTCTCATCTTCGTTCGGTGGCAGGCCATCCTCCACATCGTCAGGTACAGCCCTCTCCAGGTGAGGGGCCGTCGCTGTCGATGCCGAGGACTTGGCAATATCTCTCTCCAGCAGCCGTTCCAACGACCCCACTTTCTCTTTGATTTCCGTGAGCTTGAGCTGGCTGGCCTGGTCCAGAGCCGGTGCCAGAAAGACACAATCGCGATTGGACTTCACGCAGTTAGTACAAGGATGCGATTTATCGCACTTCAACTTGCGACGTCGACACTCGAGACAGCTCGTTATCATGCGGTTCCTTCTCCGTATCCGGGGCGCTGACGAGGATGTGCCAGATCCCGTACTTGCGCCTGTTGGCAGCAATGAACCCCCTTGAGCTGGGACTTGAGGAGGTGTTCTAGAATAAGAGGGCGAGGGTCGGATATGAGGCTCCAGACCGGGTCTCTGATTGCTTGTACCGCGGGCGGGATCCATCTCGAAGAAAGGAATTGGCGGGATTTACGTCCGTAAGAAGGCGGAGGTAAGAAGGCGAGCGCTGCTCCGTGGGATCGACGAGAATTTATTAGCTCAGCGAGAGGGCAGAATTCACCAATGGCATGAACAAAGCAAGGGTGCACCAGTGATTGGTGGTAGGAGTCAGTATGTAGCAAATAGGTCGAGGGCTTCTAATCACGTTCTCAACAGCACCAGATTATACATCCACAGGGCATAAGTTTCAAGTTTAAATAAATCTTCTTCTTGCTATCTATCCGCCTAAACGCCATCTGAATAGTCTCACGAGTCACCGTCGACCCTATTGAAGGAAAAAGAAACAAAGGAAAATGCATGAACGTAGTCGCTTTACAAGCCCGAGCAACCGGCTCACCAACTTCCCACTCATGAAGCCATGTGGACATAAGTCATAATGAGATGCTACTCGCCCATAGCAGACATATGCATGATTGGCGGAATGATGCTCAACGAAATCCCAACTCCGTAGAAGGCCGTTCTCTGATCCTCTACCTTACTGTGAAGCACACTGGACTCGCTCACCTCCTGGGTGTCCATCCTCGTCATCCTCGTCCATCGAGCTGGCACCCGCGGCTCGAGCTTGCTGGCTGGCGTCAACTTCTTCGAGGTCGGCTGGCTCCGTCATTGTCTCCTCAGGAGGAGGAATGGGGGGGAGTTGGACTGGCAGGATAGCCTTTAGAGCATCGAAAGCTGCGGGATCGGAGGTCCAGTTGTTTTGTGGGAATTTCACATCAAACTGAACGTACATATTTCCGAAATCGTGGTGGCGGTACGAAGGCATTCCCTGGCCACGAATCATCTTGACTGCACCTAATGGAATTATTAGTACGATGTGGAAGAGATAGGTTAGAATGCGGACGTACCTGGGCTGATGACTTCTCCAGGGATGATCTCAACACTAAGCCAGCGATCATCCAGATGCTCGATATAAATCGTACCTCCAGCAAGAGCCGTAACCAGGTCGATTTCCGCGTGGTAGAAGAGGTCGTCGTCTTTCCGCTGGAATCTAGGATGTGGCTTTTGCTCGATTTCAAAGATGACATCGCCTGGCTGGACCCCGGGTGTTTGGTCTCCTTCTCCCCTGAATTCGATCTTGTGGCCTGATCGGACACCCCTGTCCACGTGTACGTGAAGGACCTTTCTTTCCACAATTGTCTTTTTGCCGTTGCAAGTCTTGCACCTATCCTTCTCGCGGATGATCTCGCCTTCTCCATTGCAGTCGGGACAGACAGTCTGAAACCGCTGAATCATTGGCCCCATCTGGCGCATCATAGTCTTCATACCGTGTCCATCGCATCCAGCGCACTTCTTCACAGCACCCTCCTTTCCACCGCGTCCGTCACACTTAGGGCAGATAACGGACTTCTGCAGAGCGAGTTTTGAGACCTTGCCCTTGTAGATGTCCTCCAGTGAGACCTTGTGAACATGGTGGATCGTACGAGCCTTAGGTGGACCACGCTGTGGCATACCTCCACCAAACATGCCGCCAAGACCGCCACCGCCAAATGCAGATCCTCCGCCGAAGAATTGTGAGAATAGGTCCTCCGCATTCATACCACCAGCACCGGCGCCACCCTCCAATCCCTCTTCACCATATTGATCATAGATTTGACGCTTCTGCGGGTCAGAGAGGATTTCGTACGCGTGGGACAGGTCCTTGAACTTTTCTGCGGCATTGGGGTCGTGGGCATTTTTGTCTATATTGCGAGTAGACCGTTAATAAAGATCGCGAAAAAAGGGAGACTAGGCAGGACATTTGCGTCTGGACCACGCATCCTCGAATTATTTGGGAAGCAGATGCCCACCCAGTATGAATGGCCGTATGAGCCGTAATACGTTGGGTTTACCGTAGAATTGCGAGCGACCAGCGCGATGTTTTTGGGAGAAACCTACCTGGATGATGCTTCAGAGCACCGACTTTGTATGCCTTCTTAAGTTCTGCCTCAGTAGCGCTTGGGGAAACCTGAAAAGACTGTAAGCATTGAATTTTCAACCAGATCACCTGCCACTTACCCCCAGCAAATCATAAAACTTGGTATCTTTCACCATCGTGTCGGCTTCAACTCTAACGAGGGGAGAGCGTAAAAATATGTGTCAAGCTGTCGCTGGGTCTGTCTCGAAGTTCTCTTCGAAAGGGGGTAGATCGGCGCCGTTTCTATATCGCGTCAACAAAGTCAGCAGTGAATTTGGAAAACCGAGAAATCACCAGGCCTCGCGATCATGTCTTGTCCCATTGGCAAGACATCTCGATAAAGCCATGCAGCAGGGAATCGCACTCACAGGTCGCGTGGAGGCTTGGGCCTTGCGAGGGCGCGGGCGCTGAAAGAGCGCTCTGTTGTTGTGCCGAAGCCTTGGCAGTTGGGAAATCAAAGCTGGATGTTGAATGGCAGTTATCTTCGTCTCAGCGAGAAGAGGCAGAAGCCGCGTCGGAATGAGAGGAGAGGAGAGGAGAGGGGAGGAAGAGAGACTGTGACAAGAATGAAGAAAAATTAGTTTACGGAGAAAGATGTGGATTGAAGTACTTGAGGTCTTGGTAGGAAGGAAGTATGTTGTTCCCAAGGACAGTTGGAGGGAGGACGGGGCCAAAATTCGCTTAGAGAATGCTTTAGACGGCCATGGAACTTTCTGGGATTCGGAGGGGCGAGAGGGGCATGTTCTGCCGTGTATCCAGCGCAGTATTTGCGGATATTTGCCTGATAAGGGAATATTACCTGGTTTAATCCCGAGCTAAGCCGATCTGAGGTACTGTATATTTTGAAGACCTGCAAATTACCGTAAATCTAGTAAAAGGGCGTAGGCCCGCTTGTCTTACGTAAGGCGCGGCTCCTTTCGGACATCGGACATGGGTAGGGCTCTGCGCACAGAGAGATGGCGAGTTCTGTCCGATGGGCGATGAGAAACAACTACATCTTGTATACAGGATCTACTATCTAGGTAAGGCAATATAACTCGCTACAGTATCCATGTAGAGCTGCATCTTGTCTCACCGCCCTCTTCTATTTCCACTTGTCTGCCCTGGTTTTACGGAGTGGTCTCATTTAACGTAGTCATTCATTCTTATCAAGTTATCAACCCTTTCAAGAGTGGAGCGATAGCGATAGTGGTGGTGATGGTGGGTCGAAGTCTCTTCCTCCTAGGTACCTAAGGTACATAAGGTATTAGTTTGCTCTGTTGCTCTGTTGCTGCAGAAGTATCTTTATATACAATATCGACTTCACCTCTTCCATTTCCTCCCAGGTCCGACTCCCGAATATCCAACAGTACACAATGAACGACCAGGAGGCCTTCGCGATCGCCGTCGAGGAAGCAAAGATTAGTTACAAAGAAGGCGGGGTTCCTGTGAGCATATTCCCCCACACGCCGGCCTCAGAAGTCCGGCGCGGAGAGGAAGTAGCTCAGACATGCAATAGATAGGTGCCGCCTTGGTCTCTAGAGATGGCAAGCTACTTGGACGCGGTCACAATATGCGGGTCCAGAAAGGCTCTGCCATTCACCACGTGCGCAAGCTCAGCTACCCACCCATCGTATAGGAATCCAGGCTGAGTTCGAGACAGGGTGAGACCGCAGCATTAGAGAACTCAGGACGTCTCCCTGCTTCGGCATACCGGGGCGCGACCATGTACACGACGTATGAGAACCCCCCGCTCAAGACTTGGTAGCTTTGATTTGCTGAAGCAGTACAGACTTTCTCCTTGTGATATGTGGTAACTAGAAGACGATCTATGGCTCTTGTATGCGCCTAATGCTCACAACATACAGTACTGGTGCCTGTATTCTTTACGGCGTTTCTCGTGTTGTAATTGGGGAGAACAACACTTTCCTAGGCGGAGAGGCATACTTAAAACAGAGAGGTATCGAGGTCGTGAACATGCAAAGCAAGGAGTGTCAGGATCTGATGGAACAATTCATTAAAGAGAAGCCAGAGGTCTGGTAAGTGGACGCTTCTTAATATACCTGGAGGGTTGATACTGAGTTTACCTAGGAACGAGGATATTGGTGAAGAGGAGAGAGTCCACTCCAAAGAGAAGAAGTGAGCACACGTGACAATGAGTGGGTAAGGGGGCATCACGGGAACTTGTTATTATTGAGACTAGCTACCGGCCAATCGATGGATCTCCTGGAAGTAGAATCTCAAGTCCTCGGGGTCAACGAATGGTGTGATTCCTGGAAGACATTAGTGAAAGGTTCTGCCAAAATCCGAGAACAGCCTACCATGGCCAAGATTAGCAATCCAGCCTTGCTTTCCTCCGCCAAATCCCTTCACCATCTCCTCTACAGCGGCAGTTATTGCTTCTCTTGATCCATATAACACGCCCGGGTCTGCATTCCCTTGGAACACCACAGGCCTATTTCCCCTAATCTTAACAGCCTCTGCTGGATCTTGCAGCCAGTCGAGTCCAACGACCTGATATCCCAGATCGCAAAGGGAATCCAATGCATACCATGCGCCTTTTGCGAAGACGACCATCGGGACTGGATCAAGTTTCAACTCCTTTAATCGTGCCGGCAAATGTTTGGAGATATATGCAAGGTATGGCTGAGAGAACTCCTTGAAGGACGCGGGTGACAATTCAGCAGCCCACGAATCAAACACTTGCACCAGCTGTATGATTTTAGTAAATCTCTCTCCAAACCATCACCGCCAAGTACGCACCTGTGCACCTGCCTGGACCTGCAGCGCCAGATATTCCACACAGACTTCAGCAATCTTCTGCAGGAGATCTTTGCTAGCCTGCGGATATTTGTATATCCACGTCTTCGTTTGGATGAAAAGTTTGCTACCGCCGCCCTCCACCATGTAACAGAGTAGAGTCCATGGAGCTCCGCAGAAGCCAAACAATGGAACTCTCCCCTTCAGCTTATGTCTCGTCATAGTAATGGCCTTGTATACGTAATCCAGCTCAGCAGCGACATCAACTTTCTTTTTGAGAATTTCCTCGTATTGACCGTCGCTGGGCGATTTCAGAGGATTCGGAAAATGCGGACCTTTCTTGTCCACCATCTCAACAGTCATCCCAAGAGCCTGGGGGATCACTAAGATGTCGGAGAAAATGATGGCTGCGTCGATTAAACCCGCGAATCGATCAATGGGCTGGAGAGTTAGGGTCGAAGCAATTTCCGGCGAGCGGCAGCATTCGAAGAAGTCATGATTGCCTTTGGCTTCATGATATTCGGGGAGATACCGTCCAGCTATAGCAATTGTCAGAAGGAAGATCTTGAGCAGAGAGGGGGCAGAATGGATGTGATGTACCCTGACGCATAACCCACACCGGGGGTCTCTCGACTTTCTGGCCTGGGACGTATCAGTAAGTTGCATTGATCAGTAGCTGGAGAACTGTACCCCATGCGGCTCTGAGGATCAGATCATTCTGCAGCGGTTCGAAATTATGGCCCATGATGGTCTTCAGAATAACGAGGATGGTGATGGCACACCCCCACTTGAAAGTTCCTGTGAGATCACATGTGGAAGTGCGGCTATCTTCTGCTATAAAACCCGACGACAAAGTGGGGTAAAATCTCAGGGGAACGGGCTCCGTAAACCGTAAATACGGAGGTATAATTCTTATAATCACCCCACCGACTCCCTGCAAGAATGACCCTAATAATTACTCCGTAAGGCAATAATGTAGTAATTGCTCCTGACCCCGCTGAGTGCCGGACCGTGTTAAAGACGACCGGGAAGCACAGGCGAGTTTGGTTTCATGCCTCAGGTATTACTGTACTTCCACCTTACTTTCGAGGCACCAATACAAACTCCGCGAGCCCGTCGAACCTCAAGCATCTTCCATCCGTTCGACACTGTTCGCTCGAGCGCTCTCTACGCGTCTTGATAATGATGAACCACGGGGTTCAATTGATATTTTAAGAGTTCATCAAGGAGCATCATTGCTCCATCTGCATTATTACATCCCGAACCACTTTGGAATACGACTTTTCTGCGGCTTCCCCAGATGCTTCAACTTGATCAAGCTCCATGCCCCCTCGCCCTCCTGCCTGCTGTCGATTGGCACAGCGTCCGCTAGCCACGCCTGTCGATTCAATATGGGTTTCTGACGAGATTCTGTGCACTGTGTTTCGGCAGTTTTGTGCCCTGTCAAGGACCGCGAGACGCTATGGAAGCTCCGTCCCTGGTCCAATGGAGAGTAGGAGAAGATTGGGGAAGAGACGCATGACGCATCTTTCAGAAGCAATTCCCACGTCTGCTCCGAACCCAGTGCACATATGGGGCTTGTTTGGAAACGCTGGCAGAACCCAATGGCGGTGGGAAGCCCCCACGCCGCGCCTCTCGAAGAACGATGATACGGCCGCATTGCCAGCTTGGTTGTCAGAATGGGATACTACGCCCCAAGAAGATTCCAATGAAATCCTATGGCCTGAGATGACGGAAGAGAGAACCTTGGTTGAGGGTATACCAACTGTGGAAGAGGATGTATGCCGCTTTCGAGAAACACTCAGAAGCAAATCGGATCTCGACAGTCACATCGCCGACTTTAATCAAAGTCTCAAGCAAAGCCTTACTCTTGGTTTGGTCTCTAGCGAACTTCTCGAACATATAATCCAACAGGTTACCGAGGATCTACAAGAGGTATCTAAAAATCATAAAGTTGCTCGAGCTCGATGCCTCGCGTTCTACAATGCCATCTGGGATGGAATCACGGCCTCGCGAGTTCTTCGGCCTATCGATTTCGATGGGAAAGTCATCAATGAATTCTTGTCTCTCCTTTCGCGTCTGCCTTCTACCCGAGAAGTACAGATCTTGGCTCATAGGATTCTTTGCTCGATGTCTGTTGTCCAGCTTCGATGCCTGGAGCAGGGTATAATTTCGTTAGTGAAATCCTGGCTGCATAGCTGGCTTGAAGTATCACGGATTGGTGATAGCCAACTTGAAATCAGAGCAGCAGAGGAGTATGTTATGGAGACAGGGAGCAAGCTCGGGAATGTCCAACGACTTGTCATGGCTTTAGAGGAAGGGTCAAACGCTATGACAGATATTTCCTTGGTTAGGGAAGCAGTATCTGATGTTCATATGGCTATCTCTCGAGCTCTGGGTGCCATCGCTAAGGCCGATCAATCTATATCGCCATTCAAAGCATCCGCCAAGCTCCTCGCTGATGCTCTTCAGAAGCTACCTTACGATCTGCTTTCAAGCATTGTTCCTTCTTGTTCGGAGCACATTATGATGGCTTGCAAGGGGCGCCGGAAATCTTTTCAAACGGTGCGCTACTACTGGCTCTCCACGATAGCACAGTTATCAAATGTCGACACGGAGCTCTTTCTTCAGAACTGGCGCAAATTAGAGAGTCAGGATACCATACTCGAAAATGATGCTAGCGACCTCATACTTAGCCTATGGATGAGTCAAGGATATGTGAAGAATATAGATGGTGTTAGGAACAGTTTTGAGGCGTCTGCACCACGCCCTGAGAAGAAGGACTTTGCCTCATTACTTTTTGCCCTTGACAAGCACAGGGAGAATTCCTTGACACGAACAAGGGATCTGTTTCTCCTGCTAGAAGAGCTTGGAAGGTATAAGATGGTATATAAGATCCTGTCTCGAATGAACGACCTTGGTCTCAAGGTCCCAGCGACTTGCCTTGCTCGATCTATCGATACGATGAGCAACCATGACGTCCGCCTTGCTCTAAAGATCTTCCATCTTCGCACAGTTATGCTACTTGGCGACAGGCGATTCAGATTGGATTGGATTCCTGATTTCATAATTGCGCTTATCAATGACCGCTCTGTCGAACCAAAACGGATCTGGGAAATTTTGGGGATACCTATATATGAAAACCGTCCACGTTCTCAGCGACATTTTCAGCCCAGGGCTTTGCCTCAGACCATGATAGATCTTTTGCACAGGATGGCTCTGGCGTTTGCGCAATCACCGGCCCGACCTACCCGTGTCGCCGTTCGAAATGTTCTTCAATGTCTGTACCACCTGCGCCTTCATCGTGCGCCAATAAGTCCAGAACTGGCCAGAGCAATGAGCTCTGCAGGAATTACCAGGGAGATTATCGCTGGGCAGTGGATTCGTGAGGATAGATTACATTATACCCTTGTTTTGATTGATGAGTTAGAGGGAAAGGAGGTTGCGGATAAGGTAGATGCAACTGTTCTAAATTGGAGGCAACACTTGTCTGAGAAACAAGCTCGCCGCGCGAGAGAGGGGAATGTACTACGTGTGGGTCCGATAGATTAGGGAAATCCAAATAAATATCAAGTTTCACATATTCTCAGCTTCAGTCAGAGGCGCTGGCCAACGGATAGTCATTACGGGCTCATGATAGCTAACAGGTAGGCAACCGGCGCCGCTCGTTTCCATTGGTTTTTCATACACAGCAAGTTCGCAGACGATGAGTTAAGTCCAATCTCCTCTTTACTTTAAAGGCAGAGTTGAATAATATATTTCCTATTCTACTCAACTTCCTTCGCCTCTCCATCTCTCTTCCTCAAATTCTCAAGGTTATACAACAAATTTGTCAGTCTCCCAGGTTGATTCTCGTTTTCAAGAGCTTCGTCTCCATCCCCCGACTGCAATGTCGAGACTGGAACTAACTCCCTCCCCTGGAATCTATATAAACGCAGAGGATCAACTGGTTCGTCGGTATCAGACCTGCGATCCGTTGTTGAGCCGGGCTTGTGGATGCTATCTATCGATACTACGATGTCATTACTGGGGGTTGAGCTGCTTGTGCTTGAAATGCTGACAACTGCAAGGGCATTGCCGGGTAATCTAATGGTTTGAATGTGGTTGAGATGGCTTTCCGGTGTCAGGAGGAAGACGAAGAGAGCTGGGACACTGTATAGGGGTCAGTAAAATGTGAATACGGACGAAGGGGATGGAAAACTCACCCCTCAGAGATAGCTATGATAATGTCTTCAACTCCATTTTCCCCAGGTAACCTGACGTGTGAAATACCAGACACGGCAACTTTCACGTGATCTGCTGGTCCACTGCTGTGATTTTCCGTCTCTAAATCACGCATCACAACTTCAACAGCGGCTTTAAGATCGACTTTTGATACCAATGTGCCTGATAACCAGTTCCAGACGAACAGATAGTCATCCCCTCCACCGGAGATCAACAAGTTGGATCTTTCGTCTGGAACGCATAACCGGCTGACGAACTCTGTGTGGCCAAGACAAAACCCCTCAATGATATGAGCCTGGGGAATGCCTCGGGAGACGCGAATATGTTCGTCTCTATCTGCAGAGATGATGTAACTTCGTCCTTGAAAAGAAACGCGTACAACATCCGTAAGCATCGAGACATGGCCAAGCAATAGCTTATGCTCAAAGGTGGGCTCTGACTTCTCAGGGGGTTGATTCGTCTGTCTCTTCTGATTCTCAAGGGCTTTGAGATTCCGCTGCGAATGTACAGTGAGGTCGCTGGCTGCTGGTACAAAAGGCTTGGGGGCCGTGGTGCCGCTAGCTTGAGAAGACGGGCTGGAGCCATTGGCTGCTGTCTGATTCTCCGATTCTGAAAACAACAATGGGAGAGAATAGACATCCCCAAATTTGTCCGCGGCGATTATGGTTGCGTCGTCTTCTGTAAGTGCTAGGGCACAGGGGCGTTTTGGCATAATGCTGGCTCAAAATTAGATTCAAATTCCTAGTTCATCATTTTGGGTAATCCCCATCATCCTGACTGACCGCTGACTGAGACTCCGTAGTTGATGTGTCCCATCCTGTTTGAACACATGCTCAAAGACCCGGATACTCTTGTCCTCATTTGTGGCAGCAATCACGTGCCGACCTCCTTTGGTGGCAGCCAAAGCAGTGATGGCGGGAGCATCAAGACCACTGGCCACAGCATCTGACCGGTTGTTCGCCTTTTTCTTTCCCTTTCCCTCATCGCCGGGCTTCTGAGAGCCCTCACTATCGGAGAGCTTTCTTCTCTTCGCTGGCGGGGACGACGCGGCGCCGACAGCAATGTCGACCGAAGACTCTGAATTTTCGGCCGGCAGCTTGTTGGTGGGTTCTTGGCTTGTCCTTCCATTGCTGGGCTCTTGTGCAGGTGGGAATCGCCATGTGGACAACAGTGAGTAGTCCTGGAGACTGAAGGAATCAATGCTTGATCCCCGAGCCGCAACCAGGAGATTTCCAGATCTCTGGAGGCACTGGTACGGCATCCGTAGCTTCGACATGGCTTCTCCCTTCGTTACGCAGAGTATGAAGGAAAGGGTGCGTTCATCCGCGTTCGCGGATCACCTATTGTCAGGCCAGTAGAAAAAGTGAAGATATATTTATTTTATTTATTTTAGGCGTACCATACGCATGGTAAATTTGTAATTTTACCTATAAATTGGCGCAGATTCGTACGATGTTCCTCTTGAATACGAGAAAATACATAAAAATGCCTAAATCATGCGTAAATACCTAATGCCTTAGGGGATGATCCTTGGGTCGTCGTCCAGCCAGCCAATCAGAATCGACGAGGTTTTGCTAGCCTCTCGCTAAGCCCACAAACGACAAAATTCAAGAAATTGTCGTGAACTTCATCTTCGTTTGCCTCGAGACATCAACACTTCCCTCACAACCAACGAGGACAATCCCATTCCAATTCATTAAGACCTGACCCTTAAACATCCTACCTTCATCATAAGAAGATATGGGGGGCAGATCAGACAACAAGGCCGGCTACTTCGACAAGCTCAAGGGCCTCCTCGAAGAGTACAAGTCGATCTTCATCGTCGGTGTTGACAATGTCAGCTCCCAGCAGATGCACGAGATCCGACATGCTCTCCGAGGCCAAGGTGTCGTCCTGATGGGCAAGAACACTATGGTGAGAATCCTCACAATTATTGGCATATGCACAGCTAATTTGTCCCCTCAAAGGTTCGTCGTGCCATCAAGGGCTTCATCGCCGAGTCCCCAGAGTATGAGCGTCTCCTTCCTTTCGTCAAGGGAAATGTCGGTTTCGTTTTCACCAACGGCGACCTTAAAGAAGTCCGTGACAAGATTCTTGCCAACAAGGTCGCTGCGCCCGCTCGTGCTGGTGCCATTGCTCCGGCCGATGTCTACGTCCCCGCTGGTAACACTGGTATGGAACCCGGAAAGACCTCTTTCTTCCAGGCTCTCGGTGTCCCAACCAAGATTGCCCGTGGTACCATTGAAATTACCACCGATCTCAAGCTCGTCGATGCTGGTTCCAAGGTCGGAGCTTCCGAGGCTACCCTGCTCAACATGCTGAACATCTCTCCCTTCACCTACGGTATGGGTATCACCCAGGTGTACGACAATGGCAACACTTTCCACCCTAGCGTCCTTGACATTGAGGAGTCTCAACTTCTCAAGGCTTTCTCGAGCGCTATCTCCACCATTGCTGCCATCTCCTTGGCTGCCAACTTCCCAACCCTTCCTTCAGTCATGCACTCCATCGTCAACAGCTACAAGAAGGTCTTGGCCGTCGCTGTCGAGACTGAGTACAGCTGGCCTGAGATTGAGGAGTTGAAGGACCGCATTGCCAACCCTGACGCATACGCAGGTGCTGCAGTTGCGGCCGTCTCTACCGAGGCTGCCCCCGCCGCTGCCGCTGCCGAGGAGGAGAAGAAGGAGGAAGAAGCTGAGGAGTCCGGAGATGAAGGATTCGGAGGATTGTTCGACTAAGCGGACCATCTTCGGTTTGTGGGCCTTGGGAAGTGCGATGACACGGATCATGAAATCACATAGATCATTTGCAGGTACTCCAATGGAACTCGCAAGACACAAATAGGAACCCCGGGCTCAGCAACAGTGATACGCATGAAATACAATGCAGGCAGAGATGACGACGCACCGGCACCATGGGAAGCAAAAGGTCAGTCCTCCAATTTCTATTTTCATTTGAAATTCCCCCAAAAAAACAATACAAGCATTGTGATGAGCAAATCATAGCTTTTTAACCCTGATTGGTGCTCACAACACCTTGAAGACCAAAAAACAACAACTCTAATTTTTTCCTGAATGCTTCCTTAATATATACATTTATGTCATACAATACATTTAGTGAGGCCTGAAGCTGACTATCTATCTCATTCAGATCCCGCATTGTTCTCCAACACCCTCTTCGCAATAGTAATAGCCCCCTCTGGAAGTCCCGCCAACCTGGCAACTTTCAGAGCGTGACTTTGCCTGTTGACCCCCTCTCTCAATCGATGCACGTATCTGAATCCCTCGCCACCAATGCCCTCCTCAACATCCGTACAGTAGAAGCCCACTCCCTCCATCGCCCCATCTTCCTTGACCATCTCGGCCAAATCATGAAAATGCGTCGCAAATAATGTCCTGCTCTTGTTCACGTGATAGAGGTGATGTAAACATGCAAAAGCCACGGCAACCCCATCCTTTGGAGTCGTACCCCTGCCAATCTCATCCATGATGACAAACGACCTCGACGTCGCATTCCTCAATATCGTGGCCGTCTCCAGCATCTCAACCATGAACGTCGACTGGTCCCGATACAGGCTATCCGCCGAGCCCACGCGACTAAATATCTGATCCACGATGCCCAACTCGGCATATTGAGCGGGGACGTAAGAGCCGACCTGCGCCAGTATCGTAATGAGCGCATTCTGTCTCAAGAACGTACTCTTGCCGGCCATATTCGGCCCCGTGATAACCCAGCTGCGATGCCCATCGCCCACAAAACAATCGTTCGTGACGAAGCTCCGCCCTTGTTCTTCGAGTCCCCCTTCCACCGTCGGATGGCGTCCCGCTATGATTTTGTGGGAGGTTGTCTGGGTCAGGATCGGGCGGGTCCAGTTCTTTTCCGCGGCGAGGGCGGCGAAGGAACAAGCGACGTCGAGCTCGTCGAGGACGGCGGCGTTCCGGCGAAGCTTCACGATACTGGCTATTACTTGCTGGCGCAGATCGTTGAACACGCGTTGTTCTTCGGCGCGGATATGGATTTTACATTGGTCGATGCGTTGGCCGAGATGGGTCCATTCGGGATGGTGGAAGGAGCGGGTGCTTTTGCTGGAGCTGACGCTCTTGATTTCTGATGATAGTAGGTCCTTCTTCATATCTTTCCCCTTGACGTGGCAGATGTGGCCCAGGCCGGGGGTGAAGCGGAGTGTTAGACTGGTGACGCCTAGACGAGCACTTAGATCTTTTGCGAGGAGATCGCGCTCGTCTGATAAGATGGCGAGGTCTCGGTGGAGTGTCTGGAGAGTCTCGCTGGCTGCGGGCTTCATGATCCAGGCTTCGCTGTCGATATAATGTTCTCGGATGCTGGTGGGTTTCTTCTTCCGCGCGCCTCGGGGCAGGATCTTGGAATCTTCTTGGGATCCTTCGGAAGTGACCACTGCTTGTGCTAGGGCTTGGATCTCTTCGACTTCCCGCTCTTCGATCCGATGCTGTTGCACGATCCCTTCCTCGTCTATCGCTTCTTTGATGCGGCTCGCAAGCACACTTGGTCCATCGAGATGGATGCGCGCTACCATGGCTTGGACGCAGTCTTCTGGTCGGCTGTCTTTGACTAATGTAGAGACCAGATCCTGAGTTGCATACACCGTGGTTGCTATTGCTAGCAAGTCATCGGCATCGCCTCTTCCGAAGGCGAATTTTTGCAGCAGGCGATGAGAGTCGTGGCTTCGTCGTAGAAGAATAGTGAGGCGTTCTCGCAGGGTCTCGTCATTCAGAAAGTGCGTCACCAGGTCCAGCCGAGACTTGATCACATCCAGAGAGGTTGATGGGGAAGCTGGCTTTCAGTCAGTACTAGCTTGATTCCGCTATAATCGGGTTGGAGCTCTTCTCTCTCCTGTGTCTACGTACTCAGCCAGCTGTCTAATAATCTGGCCCCGCCTTTCGTGACGGTTCGTCGAACGGTATGTAATAGACTACCAGCGAAGAGGTCGTCTCTTATCGTAGTCTTGATCTCCAAGGCTCTCATAGTGTTTTTGTCGATCCCCATCACGTCCAACTGTCGTGATGGAGGCTGGAGCTTCATAGTCGAACCCTGTAATCGGGTTTCGATATATTGAAGCAAGGCACTACCGGCTGCGATCTCCAGCGGCGTGAATTCATTCGCCATTTGGATTGGCACAGGTGACTCTAGCATAGGCGTCCATTCGGACATGGGTTTGATTTCGGGGGTGCTCATATAGGTAATAAGATAATCGTCCTCCTTGAGGATAGAGAACATGCCACGATCATTAGAGGTCTTGAGATCTTCATCCAGCACTATTTCCCGAGGCCCGATACGAGCCAGGAGAGACGGCAGGGTCGATAATGTGGTGGATTGGGTGAAGAAGTGGCCAGTAGATAAATCCAACCATGCAAGTCCAATCGGCAGGGAAGAGCGCTCGCTGAGATGGCTAGGATGGTCGACTTCATCCCCAGCATCCAGATCTGCAGCAAGACTTTTGCCGTGAGTTTCTGTATGAAGCGCAAGTACATAATTATTGGTGAAAGGATCTACAAAGTTCTCATCGATCAAGGTCCCAGGGGTGACAATCCGTGAAACTTTTCGATCGTGCATCAGCCCACCCGCTCTGACTTTACTAGAAGGGTCATTTGGGAACTCTTCAGCAATCGCAACATAGCGATTGAAGTCCTGGACTAGTACCTTGAGATAGCGATCCAGTTGAAAGAAAGGAAATCCAGCCTATTTATTATCCACGCATCAGCACCTGAGAACGCTTCGACAGCGAGCGGGTACCGAAGGCATATATACATACCATGGAGACAGGCCCTGCGTTCGTTCTTTTCTGAGCCACCTTCAGGTTCAGGAGAGGGCCGAACTCCTCTGCATGCTCGAAATAGAGTTCGTAGAAGCCGCCTACGCGGGTCAGGAGGACGCAATTTTCGAACCGCCGCATATTGTCGCGGGCTTGTAGCACGACGGTGGGGTATGCGGGAGCCTCATCCTCCAGGGGCAGCGGATCTAGAGGAATGAGCCCCTGGGGTAACTCATCGAGGTTGACCGAGACCTTGGTCCTCTTGCCCCTCTTTTGCTGTCTTGAGCAGACTTGACGCCGACTGAAGGCATGTTGAACGAGGGGATGCGGATGCGAAGAAGGAATCTGACAGCAAGAAAGAATTCGACGAGAGACTAGGACTGGGAGGGATGTGCGGTAGAAGGAATGGGTGAGCAAGGGCATTCGTCCATAGCTAGGCATTAAGCATTAAGGGGGAGCCCGCGAAAGAGCAGGGCGAAAGAAACAAAGACCCAAGAACCTGTTAAGGGAGAACGTGACTTGCAAGATTCGATTCGCTGGGAATGTGTAACGTGACTTGAATGTCTGATTGATGTGATTGGATTGGGGGGTAAATGCTTAGTCATAGACACAGCCATGTCGCATGTTATCACGTGATAACGCATAATGCCGAGGCGGTGCTGTTGATGTTGCTGAATAAAAAGGATAAAGAGAACAAAATCAGATGTTAAAGCCAAAAAGCCGGAGCCCGGAAGCGTAGTAAAAGATGATCAATACAGTAATCAGTGTCGGCCTGTCACAGAACTCAATGTTTTAAAGTTTACCCCACACTTTGCTGATACACTAGTACTAGAGGATTTTTAGCTAGCACCGTGCTAAATGCGGCGCCGCCCTTGGTCCTGACTCCTGCAGTACCTTACGGTTGTCAGTCGCCCAAAGCAGACTATTATTTGCCTCAGATTTATCTTGGCTAGCAACGGCGCGAACCAGCACACAGATTTCATAGGGCAAGTTTTGGATCATCAAGATGCCATTCTCTGAAGACGACACAGAATAAGTACCTAAGTTAGTCTGCGCCTTATCAACAATACTGTACCTACCTACATCTCTCCATTCTGCCCCAGCTCAGTAGCATAGATACGGTTCCCTTCTACATGACCCATGAAGGAGGGCTTCAACTGACGGAACGGCCAGACAGTGGAATATATACTCTACACAGTTCGGGCCGTTAGAAGTCAAACGATGACTATGGTCTGTAACTCTGCTGTTTCAAACACTCCTCCTTTCGAATCCACAGAGCGTCGACTACCCGAGATTGTCATAGTACCAATCCGCTCGAAACAATTAGGGAATTCAGGGGACCTCTTCAAAACGAGGGATATCAAGTTGTCTGTTGGACCTTCTTGTATGAGGCTCATGCGAAGACAAAAAACCGAGATCATAGGGCTCGTCTGACCGGGACCTTCAAAATCTAGAAGATAATCCGACTTCATAGCCAATCGCGTGTTTGGAAAAGATACATAGTGGACGATGCTTTCTGCACCGTCCTGTATCTCTACTTCGCGTTCAAGTATACCCTTCGCTACCAGACCAGATATCGTCAGAGATCCGTGAGCGATCGATCCGAACTCGTCGATCGCCGACCAGTTGACTTCACAATGTTCAATCTTGCTGAAATGTTCATAAGGTAATCGTTCTTCGAAGTTCCCCTCTTCTATAGTGCTAAAACTGATCTCGTCCCAGTACGAAGTCCACGTCTCCACACTCGCCCAAGACCATGTTGGGGCATTTCGAGGAAAAGGTCTTGGTTTCTTATACTTCGATGTCGCATTGATTGTCCAGAGAAGATCGTCATTAAGCGCGTCTTCCCAAAGACCAGCCAGGTATCTCGACTTCCTCACAGCAGCCATTTCTTTAGCCAAGCCACCGATGGCAGGCAATCTATCCTTTGATTTCGTCAGGAGAAGTGCCGTATAGGAGCAGATCATGGTGCGCCACAAGCGTGCGCCTTGATACTCGACCTCGGCTCGGTATTGGTCTCCGTAGACTTCACGATAGTGACGATAGTCCCAGAGCGAAGTGGCGTGCTCTAATTTGATCAGAGGCACGGGGGATACCTTAGATATACCGTAAAACGGGATGGACCCACACTCACATTGAATGAGTGATCTGCATTCAAATGACACTTCGTACCGGCCAAAGTGGAGAACACGAGGCGAAAGCATGCGCTCTTGGTAGACCCATGCTCTGGTTAGGAGAGGATGGTAGGTCAAGGTTGGATACCCCGGAAACTCGTCAGATTCAGAGTTCTCAATGTGGTGATCAATCCGTTCTCGGAAGTAAAGAAAGTAGTCCTCCCCATCTGGAGTCTTGCCGAAGACTTCAAAATCTTCCGTGCGTGAGAAAAGACCCCCATGACCGTTGGCAGAACGTGTTGCAGCAATCGTCAAGTGACTGTTTCTGTACACGGAAGCCATGTTAGCCGATTCAATCTCCCAATCTCTATAATCATCTTGAACGATGCAAAGAGAATCTATCCAAATGTATTTGAAGCCGAGGGTCCTTGTCAGGGAAATGGCATCCCGAAAAGTATTCGACAAGTCTTCCCAGGCTATCCTCCTTTTGCGTTCTTCGTATGTTGACCTAGTAGTTGTAATGATTTCAGTGAGCCCCCAGCAGTGGCTAAGACAGAGATAAGTGCCCTCTGCCGCTTTCGTTTCAACCAGCTTCACTACCCCGTCATCGAGGCCAACGTCTACCACTCGTGTTGGAAGATGTGAAGACGTAGGAGGGTCACAGAGGCCTTCATCTGGAAATGTGTGTGTGGTGATACAATCTTCGATCCAGTCCTTTATGGTGGCTAGTGCTATCGTAGAATCAGTCCGCGGCGACGTTCTCCTTGAGACAGGTAGGTAGTCCCAGGAATCTGGAATGGGACAATCATCACTCTCGGTAGCAAACAGTTCAATTTCAAAACGCCGCCCATCTGCCAACAGAAAGGTCAATTCCTTGTCCGCATCCTCTTCATCCGCTGTGTCAGAAAAGAAAGGGTAGATGAATCTGAGGCTTCCGTGGAGTATATCTGACTCTCTGATCCCGTGCTGATCAAAGCACCCGCGGCACCCAGATTCAAGGATGCTACAGCAGTAACACGACTTTGCTGAACTCTGCAACTCATCCCATGTGAATCTAGGGATAATGTGGTTTCGGTTTCCACGCCGTCTCTGCGATTCAGCCACGGTCCCAGCTTTCCATTTCCCCTGGAATCCGTTGCAAATGGCGCATGCTATGTTCAAAGAGTCAAGGACCACGTCCAGCGTCTGAGGGATTGCTCCAAGGTCAGAATTGAGAAGAAGCTGGGATCAAGCGGAGTTATATACATCTACCATTATGATAAGCGACTAGGTGAGGCCGGCGCACAGATTTATCAATCATTCGAGTATAAGCTACCTACCTTAGCTAAGGTAGGTACTTTACGAGGGTCCTATTGTTTGATCGGTGTTGCCTGGGATATCTCGTCTCACCGCCACGTGACCAACCTGGAAAGCGGGATTGGAGTGGCTTAATCTAGTGCTAGCTGGAATAGGCCTAGTTTATCGGCAAACGGATCAACCCCTCCCGTCCCCGTGCCTGACTCAGGATCCGTCAGGCTTACTTAAGAATACCATCATTACAGATGATGATGCATCTCTCTTGTAAGAGCAGCCCCACCACTACACGGCTGATGATTTGAAAGAACCGCAAAGGAATTATGTTATTATCCCCTAAGAAATCAAGTAATCCTGAATCAGCTCCCCTTGGTCAGGCCTCCTTCCCCTCCCCGTCCCCCTTTTCAGTTACGCAGTGGTGTGGGGAACTTACCTTGTAGGACGACCACTTTGGACAAATGTTATTGGAGATATATGGGATAATATTCAGGAGATAGCAGTACCAGCGCTGTATATGTCATATAAAGCTAAACTTACCTCACCTTAGCTATCCCCTTATATAGCTGCATATTGTAGCATCATCCCCACAATATATATATATATATATATATATATATATACCTATAACTCTCTCTCTCTCCTTGCTCTTGAATCAAATCAACTTCAGTCCCTCCCATCAACTCTAGAAAAACACACACAACAACATATTCTCGTCACAATGGCTCCCCCCAAAGTAGCTATCGTCTTTGTATGTCCCCTCCCCCGCTTCCTACAGCTAGCTAGTCTCCCCTCATGCTAACGCCCCCCCTCTCTCAAGTATTCCATGTACGGCCACATTCAGAAGTTGGCTGAGGCTGAGAAGGAAGGTCTCAAGAAGGCCGGCATCGAGGCCGATCTCTACCAGTAAGCTGCGCTCTTCTTTAGCAGCTACATCCGTGTTCTGCTACTGACAAGTTCACAGAATCCCCGAGACCCTATCTGATGAAGTTCTCGGAAAGGTATGTATTTCATTCTTCCCCGTGCTCCTTACTGTCCCGATAAGAGTTGTGCTAATCACCCTCCCTCAGATGCACGCCCCTGCCAAATCCAACATCCCAATCGCTGATGCGGCAACCCTCGAGAAATACGATGCTTTCCTCTTCGGTATCCCAACTCGTTATGGGAACTTCCCTGCTCAGTGGAAGGCCTTCTGGGACACCACCGGAAAACAATGGGCTTCTGGAGCTTACTGGGGCAAATACGCCGGCGTCTTTGTTTCCACTGGCACCCCAGGCGGTGGCCAAGAGACCACGGTCATCAACGCTTTGTCGACCTTGGCCCACCACGGCTTCATCTACGTCCCATTGGGCTACAAGACCGCATTCCCTATCCTTGCCAACCTCTCAGAAGTCCGAGGTGGCTCTCCATGGGGTGCTGGTACCTACGCCGTAAGTTGGTTCGTCCCACTTCGCACAAGCTATGTATCTTACTCTGTTTCATTAGGGTGGAGATGGATCCCGCCAACCAACTCCTCTGGAAATCGAGCTTGCAACCGTCCACGGCGAGGCTTTTGCCACGGCTATCAAGAAGGTCAACTTCTAAGCTGATGGATCCGTGGGCCGGATTCGTTCGCTGAGAACAAAGCTAGGCGCAGCAAAGATCGACATAGCGGCGAGAGATGATATTGGCGGAACAGGAATGAGCAGCAAGGCGCTAACAAACATGAAAGGCATATCAAGAAACGAAAGAGACCCGGAGGCTAAAAAACAGAGGAGGTCCTCGTGAACGTTGTCTATCCGCTTAGGTCTATGTTAGTCTCCCCAAATAGTAAAGTTGACCAAACATTCTTTCGCTTTTCAGCTTGTAGTGATCGCGTGCCGGCGTGTTGCTGCTTGGCCGACGACCCCTATTATGTGAGACTCTTGCCGAGCGTTGTGGCACGAATAAACATTTCGCATGACCTCAAGCCCCAAACTCAAGGTCACTAGTGAGTCTAGAACATAGTATGGACCCCTGGTTGGCGGCGGTCGGGGACTCAAGCGGCTATATTCCAGTATGGATGTCAAATCAATAATACTTTCATCGATTCTTTCATTCCTCGTCAAGTTCCAGCTGCATTTGACGTTCTGTATAAGAGAGAATGAGCGAGGCCCCCTTTTGGTAGCCGGGAGCCAGATCCACGTACCCCAGATTTTATTGGCGTACTCCGAGATTATGCCTGCTTTGGCCAGAAGCTTATCATGGTATTTCTTCTCATTCACGGGGTCCAGTCTCGGTTTCCTTGGCTGTGCCTACGATTCAAATTAGTGGTTTGAAAGGTACGAGAGGATAATTTGGATTAGGCATACGATCAATAGCACGGGTAGTAAATCCTTCGTATCAGCCATTGCAACGGCTGCCACCGTTTTGAATCCATTTTCCCAGAAGATCCGTGCAGTGCGGCTCTTGACATATGGGATTTTAGTTAAGGCGAGGAGGTCCGCTTTGGCTCCTGCGATAGGTTTAATTAGCAATGCAATTTGGGCGAGCAAATAATGGGACAGGAGAAATGAATTGATGCCTCTGGTGCACATACCAGCCTTCAGCCTGTCAGAAAAGTGGTCAAGAACCGCAGCAAGGGCCCCCCAGTTCATCCGTTCGCAGAATTTTATCATACCGGCCGCAAATCCGTGGCAAGTCTGTGCAAGATTCTGGACGTGACCCCTCGGGATGTCGTATTTCCGAGCAATGGCATAAATGGGCATTTCGTTGCAAAGATCGCGGAGCTGTAGCGCAGCGTAAAAACGTCTGTATACCTGCGCGATCTGTCTCTCCTCTGGTGTGGATTCCTTCAACGAACCGCCTTGTGCCCTAAAGAAGATTAGACACCAAACATCGTGCTTCTTGTTTGAACCACTAACATTCTGTTGATTACAGCTGGCTTCAGCCCTATGAGATTCAGTGCCCTTAAATTACTCTCATCGAATGTTTCAACCTCATTTCGAAACATCTGCCAGTTGACATTCCCCTGTACAGCTTGGATTGGTGTGAAGGAATAGAGAACATGCATTTCGCCGTCCATCACAAAGGCTTCGAGAGCTTTTCGAAGTTCTTTGTGCACAAATAGGCCATCTTCAGGGGTCAATGAGGATGCCACGGTAGCCTGACCAAGAAGAGTAGCATGCAAGGTGCAGTCATCCGTTCTGGTCAGACCGGTCTCTTCCAGATCGTGTAGGGTCTCTTTAACCATATTGTCGAGCTCGTCGTTGTCAATGAAGTGGTAGAGGAGGGTCTTCTCCATGTAATCGTGTACAGCCTCAACGGTCGTCACAAGCCCCGTAGCAATTGCCTCCAGCAACGCCCTGCAAACTTCAGTATACGGTACGTCACAACATGACACATAATAGAGACTGCCTTACCTTTTGATTCCCCGCTTCCCCGGCATTAGACCGCTCTCAACCGTGGGTATATCTGCTTCCATAAGCTCGGTAACTGCCTCAAGATCACTTTTCTGGCAGCAGAGATAGGTTTCCCCAATCTCATCTTTCCCTTTCCGGCCGGCCCTTCCCTTCATTTGTCGCCTTTATAGTCAGTAAGCTAACCATAATACAGGATTGAGAACTCACAACATAGAGGGCCCAACCAAATCTGCACCCATTCTTGCGCCATGCAAGATGACCCTTCGTGCTGGAAGATTGATCCCAGCTGCTAGACTACATGTCGCCACAATTACCTTAATCACCCCATTGTCATAAGCAGTTGCGATCAGATCACGCTCCTCAATAGTCAGACCAGCGTCTAATCATCAGCAAGAGGCTGCGGCTTTCGAGTGGGAACGACTCACGATGGAACGCTACCCCAACAGGCACAGTTTTCTCCAAGACAGGATCCAGACCTGTACTCGTGCTTCTCAAATCACTTAACAAGTCTCTCCGCCTATCCATGGTCCCGGCATCGACTTCCTCGACTCGGGGCAGAACCTGGCTGATTAATATTGCATCCCTCTCACAGCCGGCACGACTACTGCAGAAGACGAGTGCCCCATGGCCTGCCCTTGCAGTTTCGTTCGCGAGAGACACAACGGCATTAATTAACGGGTCCTTAAATTCCTTGTTTGGCGACGGTAGAATGATTCTACATGGTTCTGGTCTAGGTTGTGATGACATTTGGATCTGTGTTTGTGTTTGCGCATTGAGCTGGGTCGCAGTCTTGTAAAACCTGCTCGATGATGCGGCTGGATATACAGTGTTGTCAAAGACAAGATGTTCCTCAATTGGAACAGGCTGGTATTTGGATATGTAGAACCGTGCATTGTCAAGCCACCTGGCTAGGACTTCGGGGTTCTGTGAACTTTTAGCTTTGAAATGAGGATTCGTGCTGATCTGACGAGACTCACATTAAGAGTGGCGCTCATGCCAACCAGTTGGATGTTCTGTTCTAGGCTGAGAAGCTTAGTGGCCATCAGCTCCAGTATATACCCACGGCTGTCATCGTTTATGATGTGTAACTCGTCAATGACAACCACACCGAGCTTCCCAACCGTGAGATCCTCAATAGCTGAGTTCACGAGCGAGTTGGCCTGTACCAATTAGCACACAAGTGCCTCTTTTTCTGGTTGAGAACAGACCTTTTCAATTGTGCAAACCGCAATATCCAAGTCTGCCCAAGTTGCTTTGGATTTGCTTCCACCAAAGAAGCCCACCACCCTCACATTCTCCTCGTCTCCACGTTTGCGCCATAATGAATTTCGCTGCTTGTTGTCAGAGTCTGCAGGCTTCTTCGTGATGCCCTCGACTACCCGCCTTAGCCAGCGTACTTTCTCCTGAACGAGTGCCACGTATGGCAGGACCAGCAAAGCCTTCTTTTCCGGCGTCTCGATCACTTTCTTGAGCATTAATATGTCGGCCACAAGGGATTTTCCGCCTCCAGTCGGCGCGCTATAGACGAGATTCCGCTCGCCGTTAAGGGCTCCGCTACGTAACAGACACTCCGCCTGCCACGGGTAGATGGATCTGATGCCGAGAGTTGCAAAGTTATGAACGAGCTCTTCTGGAAGGCCGTAGGAAGGATGTGATAGTTCGAGTAAAGGATTTGACGTCGGAGTAGGTGTCAGTGCAAGGGTCCTCCTTTGTGTGTATTCCGAAATACCCCGGCTTGATACATCGCGAATTTCACCCGCCCTAAGAGCCGGATAGCAGCTATCACTGAGGGACGGCCGACGGAAATCTATATTGTTGCTGACGTTGCCAAGCACAGGAATATTGGCGCCGGTCTGCCTCTCCTGGAGTTCGTCCAACGTCCTCTTCTGGCCGGCACGTGAGACGGTGTAGGCTGACTTTGCATCATCTATAGTGGTTCTATGATAAACGCCAGACCTCTTGTTGACTTCCATGAGGAATATGGCGGTTTGTAGGAGAAGGCAGCAGAAAGACGGTTTTGATAGAAATATGCTCGAAGCTTGCTCAGCAAGAGAAAGAAGCCACACGTGATACTTTATGGCTTGGTCATGGCGGTACGAATGAGAAGAGAGCGAAAAGAGAAGAGAGAGAGACAGATAGGTAAAAGAGAGAGACAGGAAGAGCAAAAGAGGCAAAGAGGTGAAGTTGGTTATTGTAGGCACCTGTGGAGGTGTTTATATGCTTGGGTACCTGGAGTACCTGGGTACTTGCCGAAAGTAGTAAGGTTTCATTGCGGAGCCATATCACGTGCGGCATATCCACAGAGGTACCAGGTACCTTTCCTTACCTTACCTAATCAGGGATAAACCACCACCGTTACGCAACGTGCCACCCGATTCCCGATTCCGATCCACGGATGGCATGGGTCGACAGAGCCGCATTCACGACACTACATCGCATCAGCAGCAGATAGGCTACTGTACTGCACACAGTATCAGAATGCTGGTTTCCTTATATCTGCATGATCCTCTTATCCTTTTGACAGTAGCTAAATATACTTAAAGTCACTGGCATGAGATGGCTAGTGTGGATCGAAATATATGTGCCGATTTCAAAGCTGGTATAAAAACGATGTTCTTATGTATATTGAAACCTAAAATAATGTTCTTAGGGATGAGGTCCATAAGGGAAAGGTACCTTACAAATGTTCTATAACATGCCAGGATCTCAAGACGCCTGGATATACGTGGATATAACAGTTGAGGAGAGATAGAGGGGTGTTTAGGAGAGGAGAGAGAGGGGGAGGGGGGGGGGGGGGGGGGTTGATCAAGGCATGAAATCTTACACACCTACCTAGGCAGCCTTGTGTCGTCTGCCATCGAAGCTCTTGTGATTGACTTGGTATTCGTCGATACTTGCACTTGATTCCATAAGAATCTCGGAGCTTAGGAACCTCCAACTTCAATAAATTAAGTAGAGAGACTATGAAATTGCAGTCTCATATTAAATCTCGATGCGGATCTCTCCCAGTTCCTATTGATGCATGTGCTGTTTATCCTAGTAACTATCATCATGTTAGGCATTGGCAAAGTCGAGTTTTCGTAACTTGTCTTTTCTTTCACCACTTGTATAGGACTAGAGCATCCCTGTCTCTCCTATTCTGCCACCTGTCGCTATCCCCCTCATCATTATATCATTATATATCTCAGTGTCTAGCCCCGGGTTTACCCAGGCCCTATTTGTTTCGAGTAGCCTTCAATAGGGCACGCCCCGTCGCTTTCGGGTTATTGGCATCTCGTGGGGGAGCGTCCAGACGCTTTTCCGTAACATTGCGATCGAACTGGCGCTGAAACTGATCTCGCCCCGAAACGAGCTTGCTCACACGGGGTGTTGATTGATAGCAAGGAGGGTTAGAGGGAGTAGGAGAAACAGGAGGCTCCTGGCAACAGGTGTGAGAGGAGGGTTGAAAAGAAGAGGGCGCCGGGGCGGAAGCTAGGCAGATATGGTTAGTTATCAAGAAGGCATGGAGCTTATAGAGAGGAGGAATAGAACAACGGAATCATTGTCAGAAAGGGAGAAAGAACGTAGAGCGTTGCGAAAGGGGTTGGGGTGGGTTCATCCATCACTCTTGGAGATAGGTAGGTAACAATAAGCTTTCTGTGTGCCTGGCAGTGATATGACATACAGCAGATCCCTGTTTGGGGAAGCCTTAGCAGCTTTTACGCGAGAGGTTAAAGCGGCGGCAGGACTTTCGCCGAGGCCCTAAAGCAGCGGCCAAACTCCCCGAAACAGGAGCAATACTGGATGCTTTGTAGAGTACCCGGTATCCCTCCCTCTGTGCTTGGTATTCACTGTCCGCGTATTATATATAAATCCTCTTGTGTGTCTCTGTGGTTATCTGGTGATTATTGCCTATTTCTTTCCTTGCTTGCTAGTCTATCTTCGCGTTTGTCTGTTCTGATCCCTTGACCTTGTTGCCTGTTGATCGATGGTAGAGGTACCTAGGTACTTGGGCTGGTTTCCTTTTAACCTTGCCGCTCGCTAGCGCGGGCCATCTCCCTCTACCGCGCTGTATAATATTTCGTATTTCCCATGGAGCACTCTTCTTTGCATTTACCGAATGGACTGGAATAGCTGCATCTGGGTACCAACTCTCTCCCTCCTCCGCCATCCCGTCACATCCCCCCAGTTCTGCTCCGTCCGCCTTCCCGACCATCCCACGACGACCCTCGAACGAATACAATAGCCCGAGTCTGGAACAGCCGCGGGAATCCATCTGCTCGACGCCGAAACGGACGGCCAGCCCCCCAATAGCCTTGTTTCCATACCCATATCATTGGGCTGGTTGTGTGCGTCCCAGCACTGCGCAACGCATACCATAGATCTACAAACACATCTACGCGACAGTGCAAGTGATTTTGCTCTCCACTGCAAACGCTGGTCCAGCCCATCTCCATATTCTGATGGGTTGAAGTCTTGCAGCAATCGTTCGATAGCCTTGCACCCCGGCGCTTCTCGCACGACGCTCTTGCGGGAAGCGCTTCCAATCCATCCTCGCCACAGAGCCTGTTGTCGAAGGGCCCGTTGACAGGATACTCGAAATGACTACCGACCTCTCCCGCCGTTCCAGCGTTACGGCCTCGGCGCATGCTCCATCGCCTCGTGGGAATGGCGTCGCTCCACCACCATCGCATCCGCAACAACTGGGCGAGACCTCATCGAGTATCCGTCGGTCCCCGTCGTTGGGAAGAGATTCTGGCAAGCCGGCCGATACTGATGCCCCGGTCGCGAGTGCAGCGGAGTCGCAACCTATGACGGCCTCCAATTCCAACTCCTCAAATACACCTGCAAATGATGTGGCCGGAAGCGGCACAGGTGCCGCCGTCCCATACGGAACGCGTTCCCGTAACAGAACTGGAACATCGCGGCCGAACTATGCGGAAGACAAGGAATTGGATGTAGACTTTGAGGTTACGGTACCTGCGAAGGAAAACAAGGAGAGCAATGGGCGCAAAACGACAAGAGGGGGCAGCGATATAGGTTCGGCCTCTCTGGAGACTGGGCGAGCTGTAGGTACTACTCGAAAGACCGGACCCGATGCAGGTCACTTTGTGACCGTCCAAAGCCACTATAAGGACCCCATCCCCGGCACTTCTACCTTCTCCGCCAACCCGACCGTAACCACTGTCACCACCCAACCCTCGAAGAAACGAAAGGCAGCCAGTCAGTCCAGCACGCCCGCGGCTCACAGCCAGGCTCAGTTATCTAATCATGGTGCATCCGCGGATCACGCAGCAGCGCGCAAGGCCAGTATGGCCACTCAGGTCATGGCTGGATTTCGAGCGACAAATATGCTCAGCTTCGACAATTGTGGTGCTCGGCTCGAGGGCGGAAAGCTTAGAGCAGATGATGGGACTATACTCGAGGTTAACGGTAAGTGATATATGTGCAGTGAGAAAGCAGGTCACTGGGGACTGATTAATTATTAGACCATGTCTACCTTGTCTGCGAACCACCGGGCGAACCATACTACCTTGGCCGAATTATGGAATTTTTACATATCAACAATGACAATACGCAGCCCATTGATGCGTTACGGCTTAACTGGTATTATCGTCCAAAAGATATCGGTCGTAAAGTCAATGATACTCGTCAAGTATTTGCGTCCATGCATTCGGATATCAGTCCGCTTACGGCCCTTCGCGGGAAATGCCAAATCAAACACAAGAGCGAAGTTGAGAAGTTAGATGAGCTAAGAAAGACTCAAGACTGCTTTTGGTACGAAAAGCTGTATGATCGTTACATACATCGCTTCTACGACGTGATCCCGACTAGCCAGGTTATCAATGTGCCAGTGGAAGTCAAGAAAGTCCTTGATGAGCGCTGGAGGTATATTGTGGTGGAGCCGGGCCGTGGGAAAGAGTTGACAAGTGCGGTTAAATCCTGTAAAAGATGCAACAAATATTGTGCAAGGTTTGTCCTTTTTCCCGATGTCTTTTCGACCTGCTGACTCTTTGGTAGCAATGACTCGGTCGATTGTGCGGTGTGTCGAAACACTTATCACATGAGTTGCGTGAACCCGCCATTGCTCAAGAAACCCTCGCGAGGATTCGCTTGGGCTTGCGGTCCATGTAGCAAGGCTCAGGAAAAGAAGCTCGAGGCACGCAATACACCAAATATGACCGACTCTGTCGCGGATCCGGACGACGACGACCTTATGGATGAAGATGATGATCTCCCTTCCGTCCCCGAAGATCCCCCTGAAACGGAACAAACAAGCCCCACAAGGTCTAGCGAAGTAGAGGTATCCATACACCCCGGCACAGCGGAACAAGTACACCAGGCAAGCCTGTGGCTATTCCGTTATCTAGGAATACACTGCAGAGTTGAGGATGCGTTGGATTATGATGATCGAATTTACCCAAGAGCAAGTTCTCGTCTCGGGCCGCGACACCAAGCCAATATCACGCAATGGCCGGGCAGACCTGTGGAGTATGTCAAGTCAGCGGATGTTAAAAGGAAGTACGCAAAGGGGGGAGCTTATAAGAAGGATACAAAACTTTCGAAAGAGACCATCGCTGCTTTGGAAGCTGAAAAGGTTGCACGGGAGAAACGTCCCAAGTGGGTGATGGATGAGCCGCCGGGCTATGTTCACCGAGGAGAAGATTACGACAGCGATGACCCGAATAGTACTTCAAAATTGCTATTCCAACTTCCTGAAGTTGGTGAAAAGTCTGTTGATCGCGGGCAAGATGCCGATGATGGTGGCTCTGAGCATCTCGACTTCTCTAGCCGTGAGAAGCTTGTCCATGACTATATGGCACGCGTGAAGAAGTTGGCGAAGCCACTAGGTTTACCGGAATTTTCAACCAATCTCCTAGACGTAGGTCTTCAGATGCTCCGTACTCACGGATTCGATCCCGAGAAGGCGCTCCAAGCGTTGCAGGCAGTTGACAAGAAAACGTTCAAGGAACCGGAACTGAGCCCTGCGGAACTGAAAAGATTCGAGGATGGAGTAGCAAAATACGGTTCCGAAGTGCATAGTATCAAAAAGCATGTCAAGTCTGTCAGCGCGGGTGACATTGTCCGGTTCTACTACACTTGGAAAAAGACCGAGCGAGGAAAGCAAGTATGGGGTAATTATTCGGGCCGGAAGGGCAAGAAGGAAGCAAAGAAAGCTGAAGCAAGTACCGGCAAATTGCAGGATGATGTTGCTGATGAACACGACGATTCGGCATTTGACAATGAGAAGGCCTTTGAGAAGAAGAGGGGTTTTCAATGCAAGTTCTGCAATACCAGAAATTCGAGACAATGGAGACGAGCTCCAAATACACCCGCCGGGATGATGGTCACGGAGAATACAAACGGCAAGTCATCTGGGAAAGAGAAGGGGCCTCAATTGATGGTGGCATTGTGTTGGAGATGTGCAGAACTCTGGCGGCGCTATGCTATCCAGTGGGAAGACATTGAAGAAGTAGCGAAGAAAGTTGCCCAGGCCGGAGGGCGGGCTTGGAAACGGAAGATCGACGAGGAACTGCTGAAAGAGCTTGTGGCTGCAAATGAAGTCATGAACCAAGCGGCCAATGGTCCATCGATAGGTTCCACACCTGCAGGTGGTACCCCAGTTCCCACGCCCCAGAATATTCCCGCCGGAGCTGAGCCACCCAGAAAGAAGATAAAGGGTACACTTGAAATAGAATTTGCAGAACCCCAAACGGACTCTGGCGTTGTGGCAACGACGGGACCGCAAAAGAAGAAGGCTTCGGTCGAGAAGCCCAGTGCGCCACCCCCAGCACCAGAGCTACCTAAACCCAAGATCTTACCATGCGCAATATGTGGCGAGATGGAACCCATGGGCGATCAACACCTGTCATGCAGGGATTGCCGGATGACGGTTCATCGAAACTGCTATGGTGTCGTCGGTGAGAATCGAAGTCCCAACAAATGGGTTTGTGACATGTGCTCAAATGATAAAAATCCTCAGGTCTCAGTGGTAAGGAATCTCTCAATGTCAGTCTTCCTTTCGGTGCTAACATACTCAGCAATACAAATGCATGCTCTGTCCTGTAGAGTACACAGAACAGGACTTCGTCGAGCCGCCAAAACACGCCCACAAGAAGAGGAACGACAAAGACCGAGAACGAGATCGTGTGGAGCGTGAGAATGCTCAGAAGGCCGCTGACTACTTCCGAAAGAAACAAGAAGAAATGAACAAGCCAGTCAACCCGAGGGAACCATTGAAACGCACCGCAAACAACAATTGGGTCCACGTTACCTGTGCTGTCTTCACACCAGAAGTCAAATTCGGCAATGCTAAGGCGTTGGAGCCTTCCGAAGGAATTCCGTTAATCCCTTCTGCAAGATATGATGAGATATGCAAGGTCTGCAAACAGAAAGGTGGCGCATGTGTGGGTTGTCACTCGTGTCGTGCCCCAGGTAAGCAACGCGACCTATCAATGCTCTAACAGCTACTAAAATTATGCAGTGCACGTCGAATGCGCCCACCAAGCTGGCTATATTCTGGGTTTCGACATAATTCCGGTAAAAGGATCTCGCCGAGACCAATTTAACATCGTCAATATCAATGGCGAAGTCGGTACTATGACCGCTGCAATATGGTGCAAAGAGCATCTCCCGGCAAAGACTGTTGTGCATCGGATGCATGACGTCGTAGACGATACAGGTCTCAACGCGCTGCAGCTTTATGTCCAGAACTTCAAACAGGCGGATCTGACTCTAACGGGTACGGTTCGCAAAGCTACTCTTGTCAATCAGTCGACCAAGGCCGTCAATCCGGTTCCCAGCAGTGCTTTGCCTGCAAATCGCAGAACCTCCACAACAGCGGCAAGCAGTGGCCCTTCTCTCCCTGGCCGAGGATCTGTCTCGCATGTCAAGGTTGAGGAAGGACGAGGGGAGGTAGGACTGGCGGTTGGTGGGGAAGCCGAGAAAATATGTGTTACTTGTGGCGTTGATGTGAGTCCAAAGTGGTGGCCATGCTCTCCGTCTCCGCGTGACAGTACCCCGGCAGCTCCCGGTAGCCTTTGCAATGGAGATTATGCTCATGAAAATGAGCCATCGGTGGCCGGAGGATCCGTACTTCAACCCCCCGGTGCGGAGAATGGCAGTGGCCATGTAGCTCTTGCAGCTGCTGCCCTTCACCAAAACGGACATCAGCCCGCACCGACCTCAACCGAGTTCCAGTGTCATAAGTGCCATTGGAAGAAGATACGAAAAGAGCCCACTCCAATTCCTGCGGCGCTCCCACCGCGAGATACTTCTCGGCCTCTGATTCCTCCGTCGTCAGCCAGTGCTTCCAGTCCCGACGCAGATGTGGTGCATCCTCCTTACGCGTGGCCGCATCCACCTCCATATCAATCGAATGGTCCCTATAACAACTGGTCGCGTCAATCGCCTGCTCCTCAAGGTGTCGCACTGGTCAATCAGCTCAACGGCAATCGCTCACCACGTATCGGTACCGGAACCGTTCCACAACTCAACGGTCAACCCCCACTGCGGCAGCCGGTTCCACCTGTTCAGCCAGTGTCGCACTCTCCGCACCAGAACGGACACATAACGCAGACCCCTAACGGTTACCCTCCATCGCCACATCATAGTATAGGTCCTACAACACTACACATGCAGAACGGGCCTTACTCCTCATTTGCTTCTACACGACCAACTCCACAGCACTTGACCAATGGTGGCCCCCCACCGCGTGCCCCTGAGCATCCATTCTCGCAGGGCAATGCGCATATGCATCACCGTGCCTCCTTCGGACCGCCGCTGCAGGGCAGTCCTCCGATGCTTCACGAATCGCATCCACAGGGACGGGATCTAGGCAGTCAGCAAAACGGCACTCGACCAAACGATGGTCGAGTCAACGGTGGGGCCAGTGCGAGCCCATCGTTGCGAAACCTGCTTTCCTAGACTGTCCTCAGCATCATTACCCTCGATGTTTGGGCTTTGCTCTCTTTCTATCTTTAAATGTATGAGTCGGGTATTATCACTACTGATGTATGGTTTGGTTTGGTTTCGGTATCATTGGGGTTTCAAGCGCGGCGTTCAGAGGCATACGAAATGTAAACTAGAGTATCTATTCTCAAGTAGGTATATAGGTATAGAGGACTGTTTGACTAGGAGGCTCTGGTGATAGCCCTACGAATCCCATGACTTCAATGAGTGTGCTCAGGTTGCCGTTGAGATAGATGACAAGCCCCCCCCCCCCAAAAAAAACACGTAGGGCGTGCACTCTCCACATTATGAGAAGGGTAGAGTCCCGTTGCGGGGCCGGCGCGAAGCCTCATATTTCCCGTAGTCAGATATGGTCCGTATCAAAAGTCTAAGCATTTGTTCATCAAGCTCTCTCTATGCATAGTCCCTCAGGAGTCGACAACAACGACCGAGATTCATGAAATATATGGTCATTTCCTAGAAATTTTGGTCATCGGATATGGATAGGAGGGAATATTGAAGAATATAAAAAACATGCTGCTATATTACAGCAATTGGATTTCCAAGCTATATAGACAAGACAAGACAAAGACACCAACGATGACGAGATGTGACAGGAACACTTGCTAGTTTGCGGCAGGAGCCGGATGTCCATCGACATCCTCCGCATCAACCCAATTCCCATGAAAGCCGGCTCTTAATCTAAGAGGCAACCTAATACGCGCCAAAGTATTTCCAAAATCCTTGGTATCCAGGACGATCAACTCACTAATCATCTCATGATAATTATTTACGAGGGCCATCACGTAGCCATCGCCCTCTTCGGTGCTGTTGTTCTTCCGGGGGATGAAGACGCATTCTTGAACTAGGTGGCGGGGACCAGGGAACCATGTCTCTTGCGTGCCTTGCTCGATGTTGAACTTGGCGAGGGAGTTGTAGGGGGGGAAGCCCCCGCCCATTACTTGGCTGATGTACGGCCAGTCCGTGCCTAGCGTGTGATCCATAAGGCACGTAAACGCGATATTGTACCGATGCATAGCAAGACGATCGTCGATACGGGGGAACTCGACATCGGCGTCGAAGAGGATCTTGCCGGGCGGAAGATCAAGAGTCTCGGATTTGTAGTCGATGATGAAGCGACGCAGCTGGTTGGTTATCGTTCGTGGGTCGGGCGAGTGCCCGTCTTTGTCGGGCCACCAGAAGAATACGTTTTGCGATGATACGGGGAAGTCGATGATGATTTGGCCGGAGGAGTCCTCGTATGCGTTGCTGACGTGCCCAGGGAACCCGTGGGGAGCGCGAAACCACTTGGGGAGGGTTGTTAGTCTTTGCTTGAGGCAGAATGTCATTATTGGCTCTGGAATAGATATATATATACCTTAACATCTGAGCCCTTCGCTCCATATCGTGGTAGGACACCTAGGTACATTGGAATCGTGGGATCCCACTGCCAGTGCTCTCCACCTTTCTTCATCCGCTCCAGATCACATGTTTGAGGTATGATTGGGAATATTACCTGGTTCATCATCAGCTTCCCCCCCTCAACTTCCAAGTTCTCTTACGGTAATCTTTAACTCACATAGTTTTCTGTCACGGCAAAGTCGTGGATCATAGCGACTACCGGCGCAACCAACCAGACAGTCTCGCCGAATGTCCCGTCAGGACGAACAGTCCAGTAGCATACGTCTGGTGTCCCGTCCCCTTTTGCCTCATAACCAAAACAGACCATTTCCCGCGTCACAGGATCAAACTTTGGATGAGCCGTGAATGTCACGCTGGGAAGTTGCCCATCAAAGTCCCATAGACCGATCGTTTCCAAGGTCTCCGGGTCCATTGCATATGGTGGCGAGTCTTCTTTCAGGGCCAGCAACTTGCCTTGGAAATAAACTATGTTGGTGTTGGCGGTGGAGCGGACTTGGAATTCCACAGCATCTGTGTATCTGTTCCGGTACCGACCTGTTTTCTCATATCAGTGGTTTGCCAGACTCGAAATTTGCGTTTCTAATCACCCAGCAAAGCTCGTCGTGCTTCTGCCTCCCTGACAAACTTCTCTGTTCGGACATATCGTTGTTTGAAATCTACATGTCCGTCTTTGATTCGAAAGGCACTGATAGTCCCATCTCCGTTGAACCACTATTTCAGGTGAGCAACGTTGTATTCCCCTGAGATGATACCGGAGACGTACTGGGTCATCCTCGAACATTGGAGGGAGATGAGGGTCTGGCATAACTCGATAGAACGTGCCATCTATCTCATGCGGGATTTCTCCAATGATCTCAAGATTCTCGATGCCACCTTCATAGCGACAGGGCCTCATGAACCCCGAGAACTGTGGCTGCGCTGGGAAGCTCTTCTTCTGAGGCGGCAGGGTACGAAAATGGCCCGCCATATCTCTTGTTGGCTTTCTGCTTTGTAACTAAACAAAGGTTGTGCAGGTGACTGGCAATTGTATTGCGGTTGTGGTTGTCGATAAACAAGCGGTTCTGCAAAGGATGCGATCGACAAGGAACAGTAAAAGAGAAGAGTTATAGAAGTATATAACATACCTATTTATACAGTACCTTGTATATAATACCACCTACATATTGACATCCACGAGACCATAGACCTGGCCACCCGGATAACTGTGAATGCCGAAGACCGAAAACGCGGGGATAGACTTCTGTACTTCTGCTCAGATTCTCCTCCCCGCGCTCCCCCTGGATGGTCGCTACGGACGTACGTTGATAGTCTTACTAACGTTTACCCAGAGAGGATTTTGATTCTGTTGATTCTGAGTGGCTGATAGCCTGTTACTCTGGACTTATTATTAGCCTTGCAATATAAGGATATTTGTGTCAGGGAATGAATACTGCTCTCACTCGACGTTGGCTCATCACACATCTCGCCCTGCCTCTTCGAGTTTAGCGTCCATCTCCACTTACCTTATCACGGCCCGATATTTATCCCGTACTCTCTTTCTTCCCCATCAGCCTCAGCCTTACCTATCAGCCTCAATCCTTCTCTCCACTCTTCCTTCCCGATCCCTCTACAATTCCCTCCTTAGAGTGCCCTTATAGCACTACACTCGGGAGCGTCCCAGAAACTTCAGTAACAAGGCAAGGCGAGAAGGGGAGAGCGTTCTAGAGCATACGTGGTCATTCTTCCACTTTAATATAAAACCACAGAGCTTGAGGGCACCACGTTACAATAATAGAATGGTTATAGATTCCAAGACAGCTAATAGTATATACAATAACTATACTACAAGGCACTGTTAAGAACCAATTATTTGCAAAGGTGCTCTCTGATATCCCACCCCCTTAATATCCCTGTCTCATCTGCCACAAAGCCGACTTTGCTTGCTGCCTAACATTGAGTTCAGGATCATGTTCCAGCATCTCAAGCTTGGCGAGGAAGCCCAGCTTCTTCAATTCGTTGGCCCGCTGTGCGCAAGCCTGGCTGTCGTTGCTATCGTCCCTCCACGTGAGGTTCGTGACTAGGTAGCAGAGAGCCAGACGGACTTCGATGCTGGGGTGGCCGAACTGCTGGACAAGAAGTTTGAGGAGGTCTGTCTGCGCGATGACAAGTTGACGGTGGCGGGGCACACTTGCTGCCATGTGCACCAGGATGTAACCCACAGCTGTGATGATCTCGGACTGCGGAGGTATGACTCTGGTCTCTGAGGAAGAACCACGGCGGTTGTATGGGTTGATCACCTTTGGCCTAAGTTTGGATGTCAAGATCTCGAAGACCCTTTCTTGACCCAAGGCATTGAAAAGGAAATCAATCATCTCTGTCGTCTCTGCTGTGCCACCCTGACCAGCTCCTCCTATCAGGTTCCTTATAAAATCTAGGCCTTGCTCTTGGACCGCAATATCATCCTTTCTGGCCTTCCTTGCAGGGTTTGTTTCTGCGTCTCTTAGAGCAGCAAGTCGCATTTCTGCCTGCTGGACAGATATGCTACGACTGCTATTGGGCCTTGAAGTCGACTGACCGATAGAGTCAGCACCAAGAGTCGAGCCCACGCGGTCCTCAGACTGGCCCATTTCCACATCTTCATCCATTTCATCGCTCATGGCAGGAGCTCCTAGTATTTCATTCCCGCCTTGAGCAGTAACAAGAGCCTCGTCTTCGGTATCGTCACATATAAGCTGCACGAGCCACCCTTGTCCAAGTTCTTCAAGGCACAACCTCTTCATATCATTGCTTACCGCGTGGACAAAGTGCTTCAGAGACCAGAGAGCATTCAGCCTCAGCTTTGCGTTCATAGAGTGCGCATGCTCACACAAGATCTTTAGCACTCCTGCTTCCGTGATCATCTATGACAAAATCAGCTAGAACTACCACGTTAGGAGGCAGAATACCTACATCGCGCATAGGACTGACGTCAGTCACTAGATTACAAACAGTGGCGGTTGCAGCGATCTGGACTTCAATATCTGGGTGCCGGAGAAGAGAGAAGACGGGCATGGCTACACCGTTATCGATCAATGTGGTCCGCAGAATACTGACTGAGCGAGAAAGAGCTCGGACAGCGCCACATGCGGCAATGAGAACACTGATAGGGTTAATTCCATATTCATGCCTTTCGTCTTCTTCCTTGGATCCGTTGTTGGTTTTCTCGGGCTTTTCTCCGCCTTTTGGAGTCGGCTTGCCCGGGGTGGAGCTCATCGACTCCACAATGTAAGGGATCATGCCTTGGTCTACAATGGCCTTCCGATATTCATCCTTGAAAGGAACAAGAGCCGCAATTGCCTTTAAAGTACTCTCTCGAACCTTTATCTTGTGAACCAATAGAGGAGATGGAATTCGTTGGTTAGGTCGAGATGGCAGAGAACCCTCCATGTCTTCCTCATTCTCTTCCCTATGTGGAGACCATTGATGTGGAAGAGATGTCTCGGGAACAGGATCATAAGAGACTTTTAGCAACTTGGATAACTTGGGGACAACATTAGCATCAAATGCGGCTTTTTGTAAGTACTCGCTATCCGTAATTAGCATAGCAAGTATAGCAGGCGCACGTTCTTTCACTGCCCAGTCCAAGGACGTAGCCTCAGTCTCAGTGAAGTTATCCACGCTCTTTGACGGCATGACAGTATTGTCAAGCATATCTACAAGCAACGGCACAACCAGTAAACCGATGGCGGTTTCTCTAGTTTTATCTGTCAGTCCAGCTCGGTATAGAACTGTCAAGACAGACGCGGCCATCAATCGTTCCATTCCTGATCTTGATCTAAGCAGCAGAATGAGATATGCGATGAGAGGATGTTCTGGCTGTTCTGTCTCTGAGATAGGGCCATCGTCAGGTGTTACGCCAGTCTCTAACCCGGATGAGTCGGACCAGCCAGACGCACCGTTGAACTTGGATCCGTTTTGCGTCAAGTTCTCTCTAGAGCCACTTGTACCTAACGGCGGAAAGGCCGACGCCTGGCCTGTTGCATTCTTCCCTTGATGGAGAGGTACATAGGGTAAAAGGAAATCTACTGCGTTAAGTTGGTTTTGCCGTGCCCCCAACCCGGAAGCGTTGAAGGTGTTCCAAGCAGCGCGTGTGTTCTGGTTCGCGACAAATTCAGTCGACTGAGACATGGGAAATATGGCCAGAATGGAAGGGGAGTAGAGGAGCTGAGAAGCACGGAATTTGGAGTCTGCAATGATAGCAGCAATTGCTTCTAATATTGTCGAAAGACTGGCGTTTGAAGGGGCCGGTGGGGGAATATATCCGAGTAAGCCATCCCTCTGAGCTATGACTTCTGCCCCTGGTAATACAAGGCCTTCTGCCACAACAAAGCTGGCCAATCTTGTAGCAAGGGAATCCAGCACGCCCGAATTCGCAAGCGCCTGTTGGTGACGTTCCTCTCGACAGGTCCGACTGATCAAGGAGGCCGCTATGGATATTTGACATTGAACAATTGTAGATGGGGAGGATTGCGATAGGATGCGGCGGAGGGAGCTGAGATGTTGGCGGACAAAAAGGGCTTCCGCAAGGCTGCTGGTGTTGAGTTTGGATGCACTTGGCGCCAACGCAGCGTAATCAGCCAGATTTGACAGGGCCCGTAACGAAGCTAGCACCAGCTGCGACGGATTATTCGACGGGCAGAGGTTCGACAGGACGGCTGGCAAGACGGATGCGGATTGCAGAGGAGCAGGAAAGGAGGGCCCGCCTATACTGCGTGGTTAACCATGTCCGTGTATAGTCGAGGAAAGGGTAGAGTCCTACCTAGAGCGATGCTTGCGATCACTTGCAGACCCTGTAGACGGACTATCTCCTCTTCGGCCAAAGGCCTGGCTGCGAAGGTATGGTCATGCGATTTGCCATCGTTCCTGTTCGCCGTCTTGTTCGAGGTCAGGCGCACGACGGGATCCAGAACCCCCATGGCGACGGCCCTCTCCTTCCGGAGAGGATGGCCAATGATCTCATTCTTCAAGGCTCTCAAAGCAACGACCTGCTCAGCAGGAGTCCTTGCATTGCGGATATTTGGAAGCCAGGCCTGTCTGGCCATTGCGGGTGGCGGTTGGGGATGGATGGAGTTGCGATGAATGAATGTCGCCTGGCGTTTTACGTTTTGACCTGGAATCGAGTCCGCAAGCGTCGTTGATAGGTCTAGCCGGTATTATCAGCGACAAGATGGATCTCAGTCTATGAGGTAGTCAAGGATGGTGGGCGTTGACGTTGAATCGAGGGTAGAAGAGGTGCTCCTGAGGAGGTGCTTCGCAGAGTTACCGTGTCGAAGCGATGATGCACATATTATTAAAGACATACATACATACAAGTGTCTCTCACCAACACGACGAGCCTCGGTTGTGGCCTGCTCTCTCGACCTTCACCTTTCTTCTGCCTTGACTTAATTGTTCTATCCAACCGCCCATTCACTGCCCCTTATTCCCCTTCTGCTGGCATTGTCAAGCAGATCTCTGAAAAAGCCAGCGTCGGAACGGAACAATCGGTTCCTGGCGCGTCTTTCATTCGCTGCAGCGCCATGTAGCCCGGCCGTGCAAAACCCCTCCCTCCCCATCTCAAAAGTCGATGCACGGAACAATACCTGCCTTACGATACGACACGACGCAACGACGTAACGACACAACACGATCCAGCACGACTGGCCCACGAGCAATGGAATCTGTGCGAGCAGCATTCTTCTAATACATCTTCTCGCCATTGTCCCTCACCACGTCGCCGAGTGCGCAGATCCCGTCTCCCTGCGCAGCCTTCACTCAATCAACGCGACCCCACTCTCGTGGATTCCCCGTCACAGGAGTCGACCATGATCGCTGTACCCTAGGATCATGTTGAAGTCGTTGAATCAGCCTAGATCGAGCCCTCCCTCCGCTTCCTCATCCCCTAGGTTTCAACAGCATCAGTATGGGTCCCCGTCACTCCGCACAACCACTACAGCGCCACGCAGAAAGTCGATTGTCCCCGAACCCTCACCAGCACCTCCCCGTCGAGCAGTCCAGTATGTTGACCGGGGCACACAGTACTCTCCGCTGATGCACTCTTCACTCATGCAGAAAACGAATGCTCACCCAGCAGATTCGACGCTGGAAAAGCTTCAGAAGCCCTCACAACCCGAAAATTCCGTCTCCACTGTTGCCGTAGCTACACCCCCGAGCGCAGCAAAGCCTGGCTTGGAAGTAGAGTCTCCGAGCATGAACAAGCGGGCCTCGCAAGATGAGCCTCCATCCAACGTTAGCAATAATCAAGCTTTGCCCCTAAAGCGTGCCAAAGCAGCTCAGAAAGCCGTCAAAATTCTTCCCGCAAAATATGAGGCCTGCGAGGTTGAGGATATGGTTGTGCTTATTGCCAACATGATTTCTGAGCTTATTGAGACGAATGATGAACTCCCTCTTCGGAGTGGTGTTCTTACGCGCTTCCATTCAAGGTGAGGAGGTTTCCATAGTCTGACCGGGCATTGAGCTAACACTGTCTCAGGACGCCGCCGGGTATTTCTGTCCTGGACTATCTACAGAGACTTGCAAAGCACGCGACTCTCACACCCCCATTGCTCCTGTCGATGGTTTACTACATAGACCGGCTTTGTTCACTCTACCCCGCATTTACCATAACCACCCTTACCGTCCACCGCTTCCTCATCACAGCTGCCACTGTCGCTGCGAAGGGTCTTTCTGATTCATTCTGGAACAATGCTACATATGCGAGAGTCGGTGGCATCAAGATAGCCGAACTTGGACTGCTGGAGCTCGATTTCTTGTACCGAGTGGATTGGAAAATTGTGCCTAACCCCGAGGTGCTCGTCGATTATTACCGAGGGCTGGTGGAGCGTTCAGAGCTTTACGCGCTGGAGGAAGAAAGTAGCTCGGATGAAGATGAGGTCGATGATGAGGTTGATAATGAAATCGCCGATACCTCGGACACCAAAACGGGAGTTGCGACAGACTTGAAGTGGAAAGCTTGGATGGAAGACGTCTCTAAGGAGAAGGCGGGGGAAGGCGACGTTACTGAGCAGAAGGAGAAGTGAATCATGAAACGGCAGTTATGAGGATTGTATACCCAGGGTTGCATTGCATTCTAGCGCATACGGAGGAAATAGGCGTTCTAGGTTTGCTTGGATGCGCGGTCGACAGCCAGTAGGTACCGTATAGACGGGGAGGCGCCATTGCATGATCTAGGAGGATTGTCTTCAGCAATTAGGAACTTCGAGGTGTTATATGGATAGAAGACACCGTTGGCTCACGCTGCATGGACGATGCCGATGGGCTTGGGGACGTTTGCTAAGGTTATAAGTTTGGTACGCTGTGGGCCGGAAATCTGGTGCTGAATCTCAAAGGTACATTCGAGAATAAAGCTTCGAGGCCTTTCTTAAGGTTGGGTACTCGATTAGCAGAAGCGGACCAATAGTATAGAACACCCTTAGCAGTCAATCTACAAGCATACTTGGCAGCCAGATCCTATCATCCCGTGTTATTGTACGTTCGTATCAGTAGGTAGCTACCTGAGAGGCAGTTTGCGGATTCTCAGCCTCGTCGGTTGCCTTAGGTCAGAAAGGCTGAACCGCGAGAGGACCCATGCAGTCGCTTCAGTGTCCCCTGCTTTCTGCCTCCGCGATCATACAACTGCGACGAGCGAAAGACGAGCGTCAAGATGAAGACTCTTGTCTTGTTCCTTAGCCTCTGCGCCCTATTATCTGCGGCATTCGCGGTGCCAGAACTCATAGACAGCACCACGGTCTACATACAGCCCATTGATGGGTCCTCATCTCCAGCCAGCCCGCTCGCCGAAATCAAATACAACCCTTCCACGCTGGACGCCGAGCTCGTATCGTTCGAAGCCCCCGAGATATCTCCCGAAGCCAAGCATGTGCGGATAGGCCTCTACGATGCCGCGACCTCTACGTGGAAGTCCTCGACTTCCATGACATCGGCGGATAGCTTCTCGAAAGGATTCCGGCCAACGCTAGTACTCTCACTCGATGCGCAAGGGGGAGTCTTGGGAGTTACATGCAAGAGTGGGAAGATTGACGCTGGGCAGACGAGGGATTTTGGACCGAAAGTCAAGGTGGTTAAGACTGTGAAGGGGAAACAGCCGGACTTGAATAGACCTGTGGTCTTGTCCCCCGAGGGGACTGTGGAGGAGGCCGTCCCAGAGAAGACGTTTCTACAGAAGTGAGCCTTCCACCAGACCCAATTGAAGAGATAGAAGCTAATCAGGGATTTTACAGGTATTGGTGGGCAATACTCGGCGCGGTGATGTTGCTCATGACATCCGGAGGTGGTGCGGAATAAGAGGTGGTGACGAATGACTGCTCGTTTTATAATGACAACGTATGGACTACGTGTATGGTATTAAAGATAGTATTACTCGTTCCGATTGAAGCCAGTTATCATGTCCAAGTATCCCAGACACGAATCCCGGACATGCACGCATTGGAGGATTGTAGAGATTCGCCTTGCTATATCAACGAAAGATCCCCAAGAGCCCTTCGTCCTCCAGAATGTTGCTCGTCACCACAACTTGCTGGCCGTCTCAGATTTTCTACTCGAGCCGCACCAACATTGCGCAAAGACTGGGCAATAGGATACGAGGTTTCCTTTTGCGGGGCTTCACAAACCTATCGCCTACGAGCGTGCCTTGATGTCTATCTGGACTGTGCTGAAATTGCTCAAGGGTCGTTCATTCGACGGCGAGAGGCAGAAAAGTAGAGAACCCCGAATCCCTTCAAAACCAAACCATCTACTCACCTTTGACCATTCCCGCCCTCTAGCATCGTTGGCACTGGACATGCAGACGAAGATGGCTTGCTGCGAGTTTCGCCTTCCCTCGCATTAAAATGTAGTCACGTGTGTCGAAACGCGAAAAGTCCACCTGGCGCCGCTCCCCGCGTCCACCCCCGGCTCCTCCTTCCATCATCAACACAGCTCCACCTCCCCAATACCAGCCCCAACGACAGAAGCGCGCAGCACGCAAGCCGGCTTTCGATACCAATCCAAAATGGCGGATAACAGCGCAACTACCCAGGGCTCTGCCCAGCAGCCTTCTGACCCCAAGGGCAAGGGCAAAGCTACGGAGCCTGAGTCTCACGATGCGAGCATGGAGGAGGCTGATGACAGTTCGAGCGAGGAGGAAGTTGATGAGGTAGGTCGCGCAATGCAAAATCGCGTGCTGAGAAGAAGACGTCGAGGCTAACAGATCGTATTATTAGGACGCGCCCGTTGGTAAGCATCCTCAAGAATCGCATCGCATCGCGCGCCGCTTGTTGTTGACATAGAAGGACAGTTGACGAGGAAGACGCCGACAACATGGAAGAAATTGACCCCGAAAACATCATTAGTGATGGTCGCCGCACCCGTGGTCGTAAGATCGACTTCGCGAAGGCCGCACAGGAGTTGCCTGAAGAAGACGACGAAGACGACGACGATGATGACTTCGAGGCCGCTGACGACGACAAGATGGAAGAGTAAACTTGGCTGAGGGCCGGACTACTCTGGGTAGATCAACAGTGCGCATCCTGGACAATCGCATTCGCTGCAGATCGTTGGGTCTTCCACAGAACAGTTCCAATTCTCGACTGGGTTTCTTGTGCATCACAGCTCGTTCGTCTAGCATATACCGGTTGCCAACAAAAAAGTTTTTTCCACTGCATGTATTAGAGGCGCGGGACATATGAGGCAAGGAGTGATTTGGCAGCGTTGGGGAAGGCCATTCTGAGTTTTGCTTGTTTTTCAGCCCCAGAGAGAAGAAAGGGAGGGGGGGCGCCTAGTCTAAATCATGAAAGAAAATGCCAGGAACAATCGCTTTCTGAAATCCGCTTTTTCTCGAACACTTAACCTTACCTACGTGAATCATCATCCATACAGCTAGAATTTCGTCGTGTACTTTCCAGCAGGAAAACGCCGCGATTCGTAGTTTGTCTGGCCATTTTCTGGTGATATCTATCTCCCGCCTACTTGTTATCAACCCCGAAGCGACACCTTTCAAAATAAATAAAGCGTCACCAAGGTACCTTATACTACCTTAACCTTACCTACCTCCTAACTCCCCGACCATACCAAACCTTCAGGCGCAAGAAGAAAAGCTCCGACCTGAAGCAAGCAGATCAGCTTAAACCCGATGTTTTCCATATCCTAATAACTAGCATGGCATCACGGTATTTCTCTCCCTCCCTCACTCACTCAGCCCCTGAGATGAATGAATGAATGAATGGCTGGCTGGATGGGCTATGCGCGGTCTGGTTTTCAACATACATACATGCGCGCAACGAAGCAATTTTTCCTCTCTCTCTCTCTCTCTTCTTCTCTCCCCCTCTTTTTCCAACTCCTCGTTATTATTATTCATATTATATTAGCCGTATGTGTTGCTAATCCTCAACGTGACGGAACGACATAGATTCGGAGCATCCTCGCTCCATCAACGCGATCCACGCAGTGCGCTCTTCGAAAACTACCACGCGTCACCTCCTCCTCCTCCTAGTCGCACCGGTTATTATGGATATAATAATCCACCACAAGCAGCAGCAGGAGGGCTGGGTGTCCCGCAAGGACATGGTGGATATAGACCTGCGACGCCGAATTCTAGGTATGTTTTTTTTTGTTCTGGGGGAAAGAAAGGAAGGGAGGGAGGGGAGGAATGGGGGGATGGGGGGATGGGATAGGGGGATATGGGCTGATTATTTTTTGGGGGTAGAGGTCAATATAGTGATGCCGTATTGAACGAGTTAGAGAGCCAGAATGATGGGCAGGTGGAAGGTATCATGGGGAAAGTTAGGCAGTTGAAAGATGTATGTCCCCCTCCCCATTTCTCCCCTCTCCCTTTTCCTCCCCCCCTCCCCATTCACCCTCCTCCCCCCCCCTTCCTCCAAATCCAAAACCCAAACTAACCCATATATAAAAAAAACAGATGACGATAGCAATCGGCGACGAAATCCGCGACTCGACAGCGCTAGCCGAGAAAATGAACGATTCCTTTGATAACACGAGACTCCGGTTACGCGGGACCATGAATCGAATGTTGTTGATGGCCGAGAGAACCGGGGTGGGTTGGAAGGTCTGGGGCGCTTTCTTTGTTGCGGTTGTGGTTTTGTTTTTGTATGTTTGGATGGCTTGATGCTTGATTGAGCTTGGGGTGGGAGGGGAGGGGAGGAAGGGTACTGGTATACCAACACCGACCTACCTACTGACCCCTTGTGTGTGCTGTTGTGTGTGTGGTTGTGCGGGAGGATTCAGAGTAGAAAAGCTCGGAGTCATCGAGTCATTGGCATCATCATCATGATCATGATCATGGCGTTCGGGTGGGATTGTATGTTACACATTATTTATATTTATATTCATATTTATTGCGCGCAGCCGGCACGCGGTTGCGTTGCTAAACTAATGATCATTATTCCCCCCAACTGTGCTGTATTTCAACCCCCCTCTAGCCGCCGCGCCGCTTCAGCGAGCTCTGATATCTGATCTCCGCCGAGGACTACTTCCCATCTGACTGCTACTCTGCGAAAGCATGCTTCCGATATCCATGCTGTTCTGCGTGCCATCACTCCTGACCATGCTCGAGGCCGCTGCTGCTGCTGCATAGCCCCGCCGGGGCGGGAAGACGCCAGCATCCACGCTCTCATCTTCACTGCTGCTCAACTCCGCCTCCGTATCCGTATGCTCGTAGCCTCCCGTCTCCTCCTCGGCCTCCGGGATCTCATCATCCAGGTTCACACCTTCGTCCATATCGAGATCCGCGTTCTCGAGTCGAGATTCGTGAACTAGGTCCTCCTCCTGCAGCATCTGCGACTGCTCCTCGTCACCCACCGTCGACCCGCCATCGTCGCCAAACCGAGACGTCCGCGCTTGTTCTCCCCGCACGAGCGCCTCGCGGTACGCGTCTTCCGGCATGCGACCAGCGAGGAGCCCGCGCGGCACCTCCTCGATGTCGACCTCATCATTGTCGTCGTCATCGTCCTCGTCGGGCTCCGATTCTTCCGCATCGAGGCCTGTGATATCAGCCTCGGGCACCTCGTCATCCAGATCCCTCGGCTCTTCCAGCTCGTCGCCGCCCTCGCCCTGCAACATCAACAGCTCCTCGGCGCCCTCGGCCTCGGCCTCGGCCAGTTCCTGGGCCAGGGCCTCGCGTCTCAAAACCTCCTGATGCTCCTCCATCTCGCGCTTCTCCTCGCGCAGCTGGTACAGCGATTTGGGGATCCCCGGCGGCTTGATCCAGCAATGCCCGTAGTTCTGCACGTTCTGCTTGCGCCGCTCCATGTATTCCTCGTCGAGACGGAGGCGCGCTAGAGGGCTGCGGTGCAGACCGCCTGGGGATCGGCGGTGCGGTTGGGGACCGCCATTGTTCTGCCCTGGGCCCGGGGCTGTGAAGTGGTCGAAGGCGCTGCCGGAGGGGGATTCGGCGTGTTGGGGAGGAGTGCTGTCGGATGTGGTGTACCAGAGGGTGTAGGACTGTTGTTCATCCGATATCAGCTAGGGATTGGCAGGTTGGGAGAGGGGATGGAACAACATACATCCTGGGGAGCTAGAGTCGGTAGAGAGAGCATGGTGATATCTTGATATGGCAGCACGGTGCTACTGTATGTATGTGGTGGAGGCTGAGGTAAGGTAGGCAAGGTGAGGCGAGGTCAGGGAGGCATGATTTTGCGCCGAGGCTGCGCTTAACCCAAACGGGAGACGGGCTCTCAGGCTCCCAGGCAGCCGGTTACAGTTCTAGGAACAGTGCATCTTGGACGACAGCCTGAGTGAAGGACTGAGCATTGTCGGACGGAGCAAATAATAATACGTACGAAATACGGTCCCGAGAAGCATCCTAGCCTAGATAGGGACTCACTACACGCACACGTTCCCTCGCTCATCCAACACGGCTCGGCGAGATGACAGCAGCAGCATGGTTAGGGCACGCACTATGAGCATGAGGTGAGCGGCGAGCGGCGAGCAAGGCCGGGCGATGGAGTTAAGAAAGTTAAGTTGAGGCTGTCCCGACTCCTCCCTTTCTGCCGGCGGGCGGCGGGCCAATAGGCGGCGTCGGTCGACGGTGGCCCGTAGGGAGGGGAGAGTCGGGGACTGCGTGGTGGCCAGTGTCCCTGCTCAGATCGCGCGCAGATAGGGACTAGGGCGATACGCAGATGAGGATTGAAATTACGGAGGCAGGATCAAACAATCAGTTGTTTCTGGTAAAGACCATCGTAAAGTCTTTCGAGTCTCTTGGCGTTGTCGGTCTGGATGTTTTTATGTCTTTGGATGATCTTGTTCATGGTCATGTGCTGTGTATTGTGTATCCTGACTGAATCCGGTGTCTCAAGGGATTGATTGATTATATGTCAGGCATGGTATCGCCGTATCGGTATCTGATTCTACGCATAAGCCATAAGGCCAGTGAACGCCGAACTGCGCAACATAAGGTAAGGTAAGGTATTCCCCGTATCGCTACTAGCGGGTGTATAAACTATCTATACGACGTATATACGTACTCTGCATTATATGCCCGCCCTCCAGCCAATCACCGGTCGCAGATTGTCCCAAAAGCAGGCACGATGAAATGTGTCATCGGGAATGCTTTCTTCTGGGAGCCTCCGCCTCTCTCCTGTCCCTTCCTGTCCCGCGGCGCGGAAAAGGTCGGGGACAGAACGAGCACGTCCCGCCGTGACAATTCCGCCCCGCTGATTGGCCCGCCGGGGTCTGTTTTTTCGCTCGCGGGCTGGCTGGCTGCTTTCCCTTGTGAAGGAGAGAAAGAGAGCACACTCCCCGTCATCATCATCGTCGTAGGGGCCCCACTCCGGAGAGATCCAATTCCTGGCCATGGGGCGCTGGAGGGGGAGAAAGCGAAAAAGCAAAAAAAAAGGAAAAAAAGATGCAAAAAAAATGTGCAAGGAGCAATAAGATGTCCTTCCACCCCCCCCTACCCACCCTACCACCTCCCCCCCCCCCCCTCCCTACCTTCTCTTCTCCCCCCGACACGTTCGCAGATGCAAGATGCAGATTGCGGATGTGGACGCAGGCTCCGGTATCTTTTTTTGCTCCCTTCCCTTTTCTAGAATCGTAGGTGCATAGGGTTTTTCGAGGGGACGGGGGGACATGGGACGGGGTACTGGAGAGCAGCACATGTTGCTTGTTCCCTCTGGCTGCGAGTTCTGCGACAAGCGTGCGGCTTTGCGATGATGGTCATTATACGCCGTCTGATTGGCCGGGCGCCAGTGGCGTGGATATAGATCCACCCCCATCTTCCTTATCCCGACTGCGGGTCTCTCCATATCTCGGTAGGTCGTGCCTCGGCCAACTTACTTATCCATCTGGACTGGACAGTGCTCTTCTCTCTCTCCCAGTAACGTTCCATACATGTATCTGGTACTTACCTATACATGGTGATGATACTACTCCTAACAAGAAAAAAAGGGAAAAGAAAGGAAAAGAGGAAAGAAAAAAAAAACAAAAAAATTCCCACAGCTGTTCCCAATTCACCGAGGAGGTCCCAGACTCCCTGATCATAATCCGCCCTTCCCCCAGTCCCCGATCAGATCATAATCAAAATCGCCCATGCGCGGCTGGCTCCGATGTCTTCCCTAGTCCTGTGAACTGCCCCCCCCTCCCTACGTACTACGGAGTGCGTCGCTCTGATAGCCCCACCCCACCATCGCACCTCGCGCAGCTTTTTTCTCCCCTCAAGTTCCCTCCTCCTCCCTCGTCTTTTCCATTTCTCCCTTCTTCTCATCTCTCTCCTCTGCAACTCTCGATCTGCTCCCCCCCCCTTCGTCAGTCCCCCCTCGAGAGGTGAGTCTCTTGTCTTGTCCTGTCTGCCACCATGTCTCTGCTGCTTTCTTGCTCTTCTGTCTGTTGCCCAGCTACACACCCCCCCCAGTTACCCAATACCTGTATTTTTTTGCATGGGGTTACCCCGCAAACCAATCGATTACAGTTATCGAAAGCTCGCACGGTGGCAACGTGCGCCCTGCTGGGGGTCGTCATGGAACACCATTCAATCTGCCTGCCCTCGATTTTTCGATTTTTCACTGCGCAGTGCGCTCCGTCACAAATTCCCAGTCGCATTGGATCTTCCTCTTGGCTGCAGCAGTCCTGCTATTCACCCTCCGCCAGTACCGAGGACCGCCTGGGTCCAAGGTGTCTCGGAACGACATATACTACCTCACAATCGACAGTCTTGGACTCTTGGCTGTCTTCCTCAACACTTTTCTTCTTCTGCATAAAATAAAATCATAAATTCAGGAGGGCCCGCCCTCGACGTCCTTCCGTCCGCATCAAATCTGCAACAACACATCACAAACCGATTTTTTTAATTGTCGCTAACCGCTCAAAAATCTTGCAGATATCGCACAACTACCCCCCCAATTGCCTAGACAGCTGCACCTTCGAGAATCCTACGCTGAGAGGGCTGATATGGCCGCTCTCGAGTTCGATGATAGACAAACCCAGATAGATGCTGAGAACGAACCTTACCATCCATACACGTACCAGACCGAAGAGAACGGATCATGGGCCGGAGCACTTCCCGTGAAGCAGTGAGTGCCCCCACCTTTTCCCCCTCACATCCGATGTGCGACTAATAGTATACGATAGAGGATTGTATGATCCAGGCTTGGAAAAGGATGCTTGTGGTGTCGGGTTTGCTTGGTTGGTCTCCCTGTTCCAGCGCTCAAGAATTCAGACTAACATGGAATGCAGCCATATAAAGGGCAAGGCAAGCCACAAAATTGTCAGCGATGGTCTGCTCTTCCCCGTTCCCCCCGTTTTCATCCCTGCATACTGACCTCTTCGTCTTGCAGCGCGCAATTTGCTTTGTAACATGACCCATCGGGGTGCTGTGGGTTCCGATGCACGAGACGGAGATGGTGCGGGTGTGATGACCTCGATCCCCCACAAGTTCTTCGTCAAGAACTTCGAACGCGAGACGGATATCAAGCTCCCCCCTTTGGGTCAATATGCAGTGGGCAATCTTTTCTTCAAGCCGGATGAGGAGACCTTGCAGGAATCAAAGAAACAGTTGGAACAGATCTCCGAGTCACTGGGGTTGAGGGTGTTGGGGTGGCGAGAGCCTCCGACAGATTCCACTCTTCTTGGTCCCGCTGCTGCTTCTCGTGAGCCTATTATTCTGCAGCCATTCGTGGTATTAGCATCTGCGTATGGCTCTGGTAATGCGCCAGAGATTACTGATCCTGAGCTATTTGATGAGAAATACTTCGAGAGGCAACTCTACGTGCTCCGAAAGCGTGCGACCCATACCATTGGCCTGCAAAACTGGTTCTACCTGTGCTCCCTTTCCAACAAGAACATTGTTTACAAGGGCCAGCTCGCTCCAGTCCAGGTCTATCAGTATTACTATGATCTAGTGAACGCTGATTACGAAGCCCATTTCGCTCTTGTACACTCGCGTTTCTCCACCAACACCTTCCCGTCCTGGGACCGTGCTCAGCCATTGCGCTGGGCTGCTCACAATGGTATGCCTGTTGTAAAACCCCCGCCGGCAACATCGTACTAACGTCCGACCCAGGTGAAATCAACACTCTGCGAGGCAACAAGAACTGGATGCGCGCTCGTGAGGGCGTCATGCAATCCGACGTCTTTGGCGAGGAGCTGGAAATGCTCTACCCCATTGTCGAGGATGGTGGCTCCGACTCGGCGGCTTTTGATAACGTGCTCGAATTGCTGACCATCAATGGCGTCCTGTCTCTACCGGAAGCGGTGATGCTCATGGTGCCGGAGGCATGGCAGGATAACGCCGCCATGGATCCAGCGAAGGCTGCCTTCTACGAGTGGGCGGCTTGCCAGATGGAGCCTTGGGACGGACCGGCCCTCTTTACCTTCGCTGATGGAAGATACTGCGGTGCCAACCTCGACAGAAACGGTCTCCGTCCTTGCAGATACTATATTATGGACGATGATAGGATCATCTGCGCGTCGGAGGTCGGTACTATCCAGGTCGACCCCGAGCGCGTGGTCCAGAAGGGTCGCTTGCAGCCCGGAAAGATGCTGCTTGTCGACACCCTTGCAGGTCGCATCATTGACGATGCCGAGCTCAAGAACACTGTTGCCGGTCGTCACGACTTCCGAGCATGGCTTGACAAGGAGCTGATCAGCCTACCCAAGATTCACGAGGACCTCATGAACCAAACCTCTCTCGACCTGTCTCCCAAGCCCGACGCGGCCCCGATCCAGGAGGATCCGATGCTGAGAGCTTTTGGGTACTCCTTCGAGCAGGTCAGCTTGCTCCTTGCTCCCATGGCCTCCGACGAGAAGGAGGCTCTCGGGTCCATGGGCAACGATGCCCCGCTCGCATGCCTTGCCCAAGCCCCCCGCTTGCTCTACGAGTACTTCCGACAGCTCTTTGCACAGGTCACTAACCCTCCCATCGATCCTATTCGAGAGGCCATTGTCATGTCCTTGGAGTGCTACGTTGGTCCGCAGGGCAACCTGCTCGAGATGGACCCATCCCAGTGCGGCCGCTTGCTCTTGCCCACCCCTGTTCTGTCCATCAACGAACTCAACGCTCTGAAGAACATCAGCAAGCTGCACCCTGCTTGGACCGTCAAAGTCATCGACCTCACCTTCCCCAAATCCGAAGGTGTCCAAGGCTACATTAAGCACCTCGACTACATCTGTGACCAGGCGACGGCTGCAATTGAGAACAAGGACCGCATCATCATCCTGTCAGACCGCGCAACCTCTGCCGACCGTGTTCCAGTTTCTGCCCTCCTGGCTTCGGGTATGGTTCATCACCACCTGGTCAACAACAAGTGGCGATCCCTGGCCGCTTTGGTTGTTGAGACTGCCGAAGCCCGTGAAGTTCACCACATGTGTGTCCTTGTCGGATATGGTGTTGATGCCATCAACCCATACCTTGCCATGGAGTGTATCCTGAAGCTCAACCGCGAGGGTTTGATCCGGAAGAAGCTCACTGATGACGAGCTCATCCGAAACTACAAGTACTCTGCTGATGGTGGTATCTTGAAGGTTATGAGCAAGATGGGTATCTCGACCCTGGCCAGTTACAAGGGTGCTCAGATTTTCGAAGCACTCGGAATCGATGACACCGTCGTGGACCGATGCTTCAAGGGCACAGCCACCAGAATCAAGGGTGTCACCTTTGAGCTCATTGCAGAGGATGCCTTCAGATTCCACGAGAAGGGCTTCCCCTCGCGATACACAGTCAGCATTCCCGGCCTGGTTGAATCCGGCGAATACCATTGGAGAGATGGCGGAGAGCCTCACATCAACGACCCAACCTCCATTGCCAACATCCAAGACGCTGTCCGCACGAAGAACGACAAGTCCTACGAGGCTTACTCACTCTCGGAATACGAGCAGATCAAGTCCTGCACACTTCGAGGCATGCTGGACTTCAAGTTTGATGAGTGTACCCCCGTGCCGATCGATCAAGTGGAACCCTGGACCGAAATTGTTCGGCGGTTCTGTACTGGGGCCATGTCGTACGGCTCTATCTCCATGGAATCTCACTCTACCCTTGCTGTTGCCATGAACCGCCTCGGAGGAAAGTCTAACACTGGTGAAGGTGGTGAGGACCCAGAGAGATCTGAGAGAATGGCAAACGGCGATACTATGAGATCTGCCATCAAGCAAGTTGCATCAGGTCGTTTCGGTGTCACTTCCAACTACCTCGCCGATTCCGATGAGCTTCAGATCAAGATGGCCCAGGGTGCCAAGCCCGGAGAAGGTGGTGAGCTTCCAGGACATAAGGTCTCCAAGTCTATCGCTCGGACTCGTCACTCTACTCCTGGTGTCGGTCTGATCTCGCCACCACCCCACCACGATATCTACTCTATCGAGGATCTGAAACAGTTGATCTATGATCTCAAGTGCTCCAACCCCCGCGCTCGCGTCTCCGTGAAGCTCGTCTCCGAGACCGGTGTCGGAATCGTGGCCTCTGGTGTAGCCAAGGCGAAAGCTGACCATATCTTGATCTCTGGACACGATGGTGGAACTGGCGCTTCTCGATGGACAGGTATCAAATACGCCGGTCTGCCTTGGGAGCTCGGTCTTGCCGAGACCCACCAGACCTTGGTCCTTAACGACCTCCGAGGTCGTGTTGTTGTTCAAACTGATGGACAGCTGCGCACTGGACGCGATGTTGCCATCGCCTGTCTGCTTGGTGCTGAGGAATGGGGCTTTGCTACCACGCCTCTCATCGCCATGGGCTGTATCATGATGCGGAAGTGTCACCTTAACACGTGTCCTGTTGGTATTGCTACTCAAGATCCAGAACTTCGCAAGAAGTTCAAGGGTACTCCTGAGCACGTGATCAACTTCTTCTACTACATCGCCAACGAACTCCGAGCCATTATGGCAAAGCTTGGCTTCAGAACCATCAACGAAATGGTTGGTCATGCTGAGGTCTTGAGAGTCAGAGAGGATCTTCGAACAAACAAGACTGCCAATATCGATTTGTCTTTGATCCTGACACCCGCCCACAAGCTGAGACCAGGAGTGGCTACTTTCAACGTACGAAAGCAGGACCACCGTCTCTATGTCAGACTTGACAACAAGCTGATCTCCGAGGCCGAATTGACCCTCGACAAAGGTCTCCCATCGAGAATCGAGTGTGACGTTGTCAACACTGACCGTGCTATGGGTACCTCCCTTTCATACCAGGTCTCGAAGAGATATGGCGAGGATGGTCTGCCAATGGACACCGTTCATGTCAATATCAAGGGTTCGGCAGGCCAGTCGTTCGGTGCCTTCCTGGCTCCTGGTATCACTTTGGAGCTAGAGGGTGACGCAAATGACTACGTCGGAAAGGGTCTTTCTGGTGGTCGTTTGATCATCTACCCACCCCGTGCGGCTGTTTTCAAGGCTGAGGACAACGTTATCGTCGGCAATGTCTGCTTGTATGGTGCCACCAGTGGAACGGTCTTCTTCCGTGGTGTGGCCGCAGAGCGATTCGCGGTCCGCAACTCCGGTGCTACCGCTGTTGTTGAAGGTGTTGGAGATCACGGATGTGAGTACATGACTGGTGGTCGTGTGCTCATCCTTGGAGACACTGGCCGCAACTTCGCCGCGGGTATGTCTGGTGGTATTGCGTACATCCTCGATATCCACGGAACCTTCATGTCCAAATTGAACACCGAGATGGTTGAAGCATCCGGCATTGATGACCCAACTGAAATTGCCTTCGTGCGAGGTCTGATTGAAGATCATCACCACTACACTGGCTCTGAACTTGCCGCCCGCATTCTCCTCGACTTCAACCGAGCCCTGCCTCGTTTCGTGAAGGTCTTGCCCATTGATTACAAGCGCGTTCTGGAGGAAGAGGCCGCCAAGGCAGCAGAGGCGAAGCGTGCTGAGTATCAGCTCCCACTTCTCCCCGGCACCCCGGTGCGTGAACTTCAAGAGAAGAAGGACAAGCATGCCCATGCGAAGAAGTCGGACCTTCAGGATATCGAAGAGACCATTGGCGATGCTGCCGTTGAGAAGAAGAGATCGCTGGTCTTGGACAAGACCAGGGGTTTCATGAAGTACCAGCGCCGTTCTGAGAAGTACCGCCCTGCAAAGACTAGAATTCGTGACTGGGCCGAGCTTTCAAAGCGTCTTGATGAGGACGAGCTCAAGTACCAGTCTGCACGCTGCATGGACTGCGGTGTTCCCTTCTGCCAATCTGACTCTGGCTGCCCAATCTCGAACATCATTCCAAAGTGGAATGAGCTTGTTTTCCAGAACCAGTGGAGAGACGCCCTGAACCGTCTGCTCATGACCAACAACTTCCCAGAGTTCACTGGACGAGTGTGCCCTGCGCCCTGCGAGGGTGCATGCGTCCTCGGTATTAACGAGGACCCTGTTGGCATCAAGTCGATCGAGTGCGCTATCATCGACCGTGGATTTGACATGGGTTGGATGGTTCCACAACCACCCAAGATCCGCACTGGCAAGAAGGTGGCCATCATTGGATCTGGACCAGCCGGTCTTGCCTGTGCCGACCAGCTCAACAAAGCCGGACATCTCGTGACTGTTTACGAACGTGCTGATCGTCCCGGTGGACTTCTCATGTATGGTATTCCTAACATGAAGCTTGACAAGAAGATCGTCAAGCGACGAACTGACTTCATGGCTGCTGAGGGTATCATATTCAAGACTGGCGTAGCAGTGGGACAGGACGTCCAGCTCATGGACCTCAAGGCCGAGAATGATGCTGTTGTCATTGCTACTGGTGCTACTGTGGCGCGAGACCTCCCTATCAAGAACCGCAACCTCGAGGGTATCCACTTCGCCATGGAATTCTTGCACCGGAACACCAAGTCGCTCCTTGACTCTGAACTTGCAGATGGCGCGTACATCTCAGCAAAGGGCAAGGACGTTGTGGTTATTGGAGGAGGTGACACTGGTAACGACTGTATTGGTACTTCGGTTCGTCACGGTGCCAAGTCTGTGACAAACTTTGAGCTGCTACCACAGCCACCAAATGAGCGAGCCCGTGACAACCCATGGCCACAATGGCCAAGGATCTACCGTGTGGACTACGGTCACACCGAAGTCAAGCAGCACATGGGCAATGATCCCCGTGAGTACTGCGTCATGTCCGAGGAGTTTGTGGATGATGGAAGTGGAAAGGTCAAGGGAATCAACACCATCCGCGTTGAATGGACCAAGTCCGCCACCGGTGGTTGGGACATGAAGAAGATTGAGGGCTCGCAGCAATTCTTCCCCGCTGATCTAGTCCTCTTGTCCATGGGATTCTTGGGTCCTGAGGACCGTGTGTTGGGCGATGACATTGAGAAGGATGCTCGCAAGAACATCAAGACGCCCCCTGGAAAATACCACACTAACGTCGAGGGCATCTTCGCGGCTGGTGATTGCCGCCGTGGCCAATCCCTCATCGTCTGGTAAGCTTTGATGATCTTCGCGCTGATTTGAACCAACGCTAACGTGTGACTTCTACAGGGGTATCAACGAGGGCAGACAGTCTGCTAGAGAGGTGGATCTCTACCTTGAGAAATCCACCAGCTTGCCAGTCACTGGAGGCATTGTCAAGCGCACCGCTCAAGAGATCTTGGGGAGAGGACCTGCCCGTGAGGTCCAAGGCCGCGCCGAGCGTGCTCCCCTCCAGGTAGTTGCGGCGGCGAACTGAAAAACAGAAAGCGAACCTAGAGTGAGTGATATGTACGGGTCAGCAGAGTTTGGCGCAGGCGCATGCATGAGGGGCTGGGTAAAAAAAGCAAATGGTTGTGGGAGGCGGCCAAGCATTTACAAAATATACCAGCGTCCGGGGAGGGGTCATCTGAGCTTGCACATTATATGATCCTGAATGCTTATGCTTGACGATACTAGCGAATGCTTTTCCGGGTCTTGGTTCTTGCACGGTTTTGTTGGGCGTCGGCCGTTTGTTTGTAAATAGATGACTTTATGCGATGAAAAATATACATATACATATATGCACATATGCACATAATACTTGGAACTTGCTCTGCTCTGTGAATAGATAAGCTACTGACTAGAGATTTCCCATAGTAAGGAGATTTCATCCTGAGGAAGAGCAGCAGATCTTGATATGGTACAGTCCAGTGACCCGGCAATAGTTGCCCAGAAAGAAGTGAGCGAGGCGTGGGAGCGGATTATCTATCTTCCCGATCCTAGCTTCCACACTCGTCCATTGACCAATCAAAGATCACCTTTCGACGCACGTTTTCTGGAGCTCCAAGCGTGGGGCGGGGGACGACCTCTCTGCTCGTGAGCGCTACCCGGTTGCTAGCTATATTATTAGTTTGTATTTGTGGTCGCTCGTCCGTCTAACGTCAATAATTCATGTTTATTCTTCCTCGCATGACAGATTAAGATTCGGACGAAGCACGCAGGATTTTTTGATTAGTTGAAGGATTGACGCTCTAACGGAATTTTTGGTATACAATTACGCTTACTGGTGAAGGAGGAGCCGACTCGTTCGCCTTCGATCAATCAATCAACATCCCACGCTCGAACATCCATCCAGCTCTCTCCCTCTCCACCAATCTCGACCTACGCAGTGGAAATACGTTTCCTGATTCTTCGTCGATATGCGATTCGGCAAGACGCTGCGGAATTCCATCTATCCGCCATGGAAAGATCAGTACATGGATTACGGCAAGCTCAAGAGCCTATTGCGGGAGGACGAGGAGGAAAACGACGGGGCGTGGACAGCCGATGACGAGAACCGGTTCAGCGACGAGATCTTGAACGTGCAGCTTGAGAAGGTGGCAGCCTTCCAGGCGGCGACGTTTCAGAAGCTGGAGCAGCGGGCCAACGAGGCGGGTGAGAAGCTGCGCGATCTCTTGCCCGAGGGGGAGGGGGACAGGAAGGCCAAGGGAGATATCACGACGGGTCGGCTCAAGGAGATTGAGGAGGAGCTTGACAATATCATTAATGAGACGAAGGAGTTGAAGAAGTATAGTAATATCAACTATACCGGATTCTTGAAGATCGTTAAGAAACATGATCGGAAACGGGGCAATAATTATAAGATGAGGCCGATGTTGCAGATGACCTTATCGAAGAGGCCTTTCAACTCCGAACAGGGCTATTCTCCGCTGTTGAACAAGTTGTCTATGATGTATTTTGTGGTTCGTCAGCAGCTTGATGAGGGTCCGGACCAGCCAGTAGTCGCCCCGTCTTCCGATGCGCAATCGCAAACGCTGAACGGCGAGAAATACACGGCTTATAAATGTGAGTACCTTGATGCGCGAGTGACAAAATTTGGCCTGCGCTGAAACTTTTTTGATTTAGTCTGGATCCATCAAGATAACCTTCTCGAGGTCAAGACCTACATACTTCGCCGACTTCCTGTTCTTGTCTACAGCGAGCAATCTTCCAAGGGCCTTGAGGCTCAAGGAGATCCGACTCTTAACTCTCTCTACTTCGATAATCGAGATTTCTCGCTGTACTCGGAAAAGGTCGCTCGCCAGGTGGAGGCTGCGTCACTGCGCGTTCGATGGTATGGGCAGTTGAGCGCCAATCCCGAGCTCGTTATCGAGCAAAAGATCACACATGAGAATGGTAGTAATGAAGAGAAGCGATTTCCCATTAAAGAGAAGTATCTGCAGCCATTTATCAAGGGCGAATATAAGATGGAGAAAAGCATACAAAAGATGGAACGTCAGGGGCAGCCTGAAGCCAAGGTTGAGGAGTTCAAGAACACCGTCAATGACATCCAGGAATTCATCCGGGCAAACGACTTGCAGCCGGTCTTGCGAGCCAATTACACCCGGACGGCCTTTCAGAAACCCCTAGATGACAAGATCAGGATTTCCATCGATACACAAGTGGCCTTCATTCGGGAGGATGCCTTGGATCCGGAGCGGCCGTGCAGAAACCCCCAGAGTTGGCATAGACTTGACATTGACAACAGTTCAATGGTCTATCCATTTCCCAACATTAACCAGGGCGAGGTCTCTCTGTTCCCCTACTCGATACTGGAAATCAAAGTCAGGGAGGATGGGACCAAGAAGCACCCGCAGTGGATTGAGGACCTGATGTCCTCACACCTCGTTCACAAAGCACCACGATTCTCAAAATTCGTCCATGGTGTGGCGTCACTATTCGAAGACCATGTGAACAGTCTACCATTCTGGCTGAGTGAAGTTGAGACGGACATTCGCAAAGATCCGCAAGCGGCATTCGAGGAGGAGGAAGAGAGGAAAGCGAAGGAGGCTGAAGATGGGCTTATGGTTGGTAGCCTTCTAGGCACGTCGAAGCCAAGCACGAGTTACAAGGCGGCTGTCAGCTCGCCACTTAGCAAGTCGTACCTGCAGGAGAGGCTCTCTGCAGAGGACAGGGCTAGGAGTCAGTCAGATGCCAATATGCGTCAAATCACATCACATGACCAGGAAGACGAGGAGGAAGGGGGAGGACCGAGCGGCAGATATGGTGCATTATCTTCCGTCCTGCCGTCCTTCTCGATCTCCAAATATGCGCAATCGCGCAGAGAGAGGCGTAGCGTTCAGCTCCCGCCTGGAATTACGAAGCCCGCACAGCTCATCAAGGACTCGGGGCCGTTGCAAGTAGAGCCCAAGGTATGGTTGGCAAACGAACGAACCTTCTTGAAGTGGCAACATATCTGTATATTGCTAGGCGGACTTGCCGTTGGTCTTTACAGCGCGGCCGGAGAGGATCTCGTGGCGGAGATCATGGGCATCGCATATATTGGCATTGCGATGTTTGCCGGATTATGGGGTTATTATACATACCACACACGGCGGAAGATGATCATCGCAAGGAGCGGCAAGGATTTTGACAATATGGTGGGGCCGATGATTGTCAGCTTCGCGCTGATGATTGCTCTGGTACTGAACTTTATCTTCAAGGTAAGCGGGCCATTCATCCCCTCTGTTTCGATCGATGCTAATCAGAATCTTGTATAGTACCGAGCAGCTTTGAGCACTGTGGACACCCCCTATGATGCCAATTCGACGACGGCCCTGAATGTGGATCAAGCCTGGCCCGAATCAGCGAGGATTGATTTATAGATTCCTTGGGTATGGCGGCGTTGGGATGTTGGTGTAGGTATGAACGAAACATAGTAGATCCAAGACAGGTGAATATTCAGGATGTTAGCATGAAATGGAGTTTCGAGTCTAGTCAAAAATCGATCTTCGAGTCTATATCCATATTTCTACTTACCTATAGAGCCCATCCCCGATATCTGTGAGGTTGGATTCTAAAACTCCTTACAACAATCACAAGGCAAGTAGCCGGTGGGGCATCACGTGCTAGAAGCGAAGGCTCGTACACGTGGGCGACAAGCAAGGCTTCAGGGCCTTGTCTTACTTGATATCCTTGAACTTGTTGCGCTGGTCTTCGGTATTGATAATTGGCCCAGGATTTGACAAGAAGCCCGACCCGCAAGTAATCCTCCACAGAGACGTATGAGATCGGCGGCTCCCACTCTATTTCTGGCGGATCGGTAACCCCTCCGCCGCCTCAGCCCCTCCTCAGCCTTGCGACGACCAAGAACAAATGTCGAGCTACAACTGTCGCGGCATGTCCTGGCCAGATAATCATGAGCGATACCATAATCATGAGCGATACTAAGAAGAAGCTATTCGGGCTCTTTAGGAGCCGCTCGGTCTCAGAGAAGAAGTCTAGAGACTTCCCGCCGCCGGTACGGTATACTCGAGCCCCGAACTTTGTCTTGATTGACTTTCTCATTTTTTGATAGGATGCAGAACATATCAGTAGTCATCGAGAGGACGGACGATCATCCACTCCAACCCGTCTCGGACGTTCACATAGCACGCATTCTCATATGAGACGGCGTAAGAAACCGAGAGCAGCCCCACGGCAGGTCCTGACATCGTGGCCTCCTGCGAATATCCCACCTGATGGGATTCTTTCGCAGGGAGAGGCAGAAGAGATTATTGCCTCGGGGGCTCCCGTATTCAAAGGGCACCGACGAGCAATACCGCATGCGTCGGACGACTACTACGCATTCTACGCGACGTGTGAGGGAAATGAAGGTGCGGGAAACGATGGCGCAGAGCCGTACAATGCAGCGTTTACTGCCATGTCATTCCGACTTCGTGGTGGTTCTGGATCGACTTTATACCCGTGGGAAACGCTGGAGCAGCCTAGTCTCTCCTTCTGCTATGGTTACAGACCGGGTACGATTACTCTGAATCACTGGGTGAGCTTGTCAGGAAAACCAAACCCGCGCATCGAACTACGAGATCCGGACGTGAAGCCCAGAGAGGTAGAGCTCTCGACCATACTGCAGCGTTTGATAGATCTCCAGGGGGGCTTTGAGGAGGATGACGCAAATCTGATGTACAAGAACCTCTACCGCAATCTTCTCAAGGACCCCGACAGATACATCAGCCCGCATAAAGCTATGGAGAAACAGATCGCCGACCTGATCATCGTCCTGTCCAGGAAGGAGTGGATCGATTTTAGCAGGCCCGAGAATCAAGTCGTGGCCAAGTTCTACGCAAGCGCAACGTATACGGATCACAGGCGGTATAAAGCCTTCTTTCACCAGCTTCTCTTGAGCATGGAGCTAGACTTGAGGATTAACTCGAAACAGCATACGGACTGGGCAAAGGGGAAGCTGTTGTCGCAGCTCCCGCCGTGTATAGCTTGGGATCTGGCACTTGCTCGGAAATGGCGTGAATGCATGTCTATCGAGAAGTTCAAGACGGGCGGTGATCCTGAGCAGAGTAAGTCAGGGCACTCTTCCTTGATGTGTCATTACTAACCATATAACAGTTAGGTTCTACCTCAAGGTCAAAAACGCCCAAGTGAAAGCACTGAGAAAGTTCGCCCGCGCCATGAAATGGCCCAATCTCGCCACGGTCGACAACGTGCTCAAAGAACGAGACCCTCACGCCACGCCCCTCGAAGACCGAAGTTCCGACACCATGTCCTACTTCACAGGCGTCATCCTCCCAGGCGTCACGCTTCCCTACCTCGTCATGAACTCCCTCATCGACTGCGACGACGACCAAGGGACCAGCGCCCTCGCCGCCCTCACCCACATGCATCCGCACAGCGGTTTCCAATACAAGAGCACCACCTACTGGTCCTCGACCTGCATCGTAGGAAAAGTGCTCGCGCCCACCTGCCGCGAGATCTGCGGCTGGGTCGGCCCTGCCCGTCCCGCGCCCGACCTGGCACGTATCCAGATCGCGCGCATCCGCTCACGACGTCCGCCGAGATACCCATTACCCCATCTGACAGCTAGCGATATGACCAGCATGTCTCTCCGTTCCGATCCTCTCGGTCCGCCCTCTTCCACCGGGTATCCAGTCTCCGAATATCATCTCCCTATCCCGGACCCCACTGACATAGTCGACACCATCCGGATCGAGAAACTCGCTCTGAAACCCATCGTTCCCCTCCCCCCACCTCCCTCTTCCTCTCAATCCACCTCTCAATCCCCCTCCTCTCAACAAGCCCCAGGAAAAAATGTAATAGGCAAAAAACCACTAACCTACGACGCCGCCATCCAATTCGCTATCTGGGGCCGCTCCTGGCCTCTGCGTCTCTCATACGATACCTCATTCATAGCTGCCCAGCCTTGTGCCGGCGGTCCACATCCCTTATTTGATGATTATGTGTATCATGCCGTGCGCGCTGACGAGTTACTTCGATTGAGAGGATGGGGCTCGAATACCCCTCCCCCTCCTCCGGTCCCCAAACATTCCTCTCCTCCCTCTCCCTCTCCCTCTTCTCCTCCTTCTTCCTCTACCAAAAACCCAGACGCAGGATCATCATCATCATCTACGAGAATCGATAACAACAACAATAAAGCAGCGACCAGTCCAGAAGACCCCACTCGTACAAAAAACGAAGAAGATGAAGAACGCGTCCTAGTCGTAGAATCCTTCGGAGTACCAGATACCGAGGTTCTGGTGCGTGCTTGGTGTAGTCATTGGGGAATTGCCGCGTTGGTTACGGATGTGCGGTGGACTTGGTGAGTTTTTTTTCTTCCCCCTTTTTTCCTTATTTTTTCTTTTTTTTGGGGGGGGAAGGGGAAGGGGAGAGGGGAGGAGAGAGGAGAGAGAGTAAGAAGGCTAATGATATAATAGTATGGCATGTGCGATCCGAGAAGCATACGCAGCGTGTTTAAACGTGGTGATTTTGATTGATGGATATGGACAGCAGGGAGAGGCAGATGGGGAGGAGGGGCAGGGGGATGGGATATCGGTATAATCACATCACATTACATCCTTCACACATCACACATCACACATCGCATCACATCCCATCCTTCTCACCATTCTCACCATCAAACCATCAAGCCCGAGCCATCGAGCCAGACACAGTGTCACATAACTATCTTCATTGCTTGCATGCTTGCTTGTTTGCTTGTTTGCTTATCAAAGAAAATGCCATCTAATAAGCATTCCTCTTCTATCAATCAAGTCGGTATCAATCAATCAATCAATCAATCATCCATCCATCAATCCATCAATCCCCCGTCATACACTCATATCAAGTAAAAAGCCAACAAGCCCCAACTCCATGCCATGCTTGCTTGCAAGTTTCGAAAACACGAAAAAAAAGAGAAGAGTAGAAGGAAGAAGAAGAAGAAGAGAGAAGAGGACAGATGCTATTCCATGAAGATCCCGACCTGACCTGACCTGACCTGACCTAACCCAACCTCCGGACCTCCTGACCGGACCATGTTGTGTGTATCCCATCCATCCCTTCATCCATGCTGTGTTCTGGCGTGTGGAGTTTTTTCTTAATGAAAACTCCACCGGGAGGCGGATATCCTTGATTAATTAATTAATCAATAATTAATCTACTCTACTTAGATAGCGCTTGCTGCACGGGAAGAATATCATATATCATATCCCTAGAGAACACCACCATCACTACCGCTTCGTTCACGGCCCGTTTTGCCCGTGGATTGCTGAACCATCCATTCGAGGATCGTCTCGTAACAGAGGACGAACTGGCGGAGGCTTTGGACCATGCTAAGGCGCTGGCTGCGGAAATCCTGGACCGTTTTCTCGACTAGATCCATGTCTTGGTCAAAGAGCCATTGGGTATCGGGGTCTTCGGGACGTTTGCCTTTCCCTACGTAATCGCTTTGGTTGTTGGAGGGCGTGAAGTCCATGGGGGTGACGCCGCTTCGCATCTCTTTGCGCTGCCGCTTGAGCATGTCGATGACAGAGTCGACGGTACAGAAGGTGCCGGTGCGTCCACAGCCCGCACTACAATGCACGAGGATGGGTCGGACATATTCGTCGTCTTCGGGGTCTGATGTCCTGAGGGGCTGTGTTGGGGATGCGGCGGCGCGCTGCATTTGATTGCTGATCTCGACAAGGCCGAGGAGTTGGCTCGGACTGGCTGGAGCGCCAAAGTCTGGCCAGGAAGAGAAATGGACCTGGGCGATTTCTCGCATGGGCGAGAATGGGTGCATTAAATGGGAGAGGCTGAATTTTCGGACGATCGCGTGGGGTTGCTCAGTCGGTGGAACAGTAGGGGCGTTTTCCGCACTAGTATTGGCACGTCTTCTCCCTTGATCGCGACGTTCGCCTGGTGTCCAGTGCTTCTTGGGATCAAGTGATACTTTCCTTTCCGACAAAGCTTTCAGTCGGTAAGGCCCGTAATCATTGCTCGACCAGTACGGATGGCATTTGAGCTGGCCGCCTTCTTGCTCCGCGGTTAACATTACTATGACTCGAACGTCCTGGTCCCATATAACACTCCAGAAATCCTACACGGCGTTAGCAATCATTCGCAGTGTGTTTCGAGCTGCTTACCTCAAACGTGGCAGGGAGAGGTCCTTGCGACGCAATATACCGCTTATTGCTCCGTGACGCCTTGATATGACTTGCATTGACATAATCACAAGCTCCTTCTGGACGCCCTTGTAGTCTGACTCTCGTGTGCTCGAATGGCCATATATTGTTGTACCTATTCTTGCCACCCTTCTCGATCCCCGCAATCTGTACATCACCGTTTCCCGCCCCTGGTGCCCCGTAAGAAACACCCGAGGAGAGGGCTTTCGTCATTCGTGATTGTTCATCAAGTTCCAGGCGTAGAAATTTGTCCGAGACCTTCTTTCCATGGTCTTCTGCAGCGGCTGCTTCGAGAAGCCATGCAGGGAGAATATTAGGGGCCTCGGAGCTCAGTTCTTCAGGTAGTTTGATACTCAACTGTCCCACGCCTCCTATCAAATCCTGATTTTGCCGAATATTACTGAAGAAGGGATTTGCAACATCCTTAGTTGCGGGAATCATGCATCCCCCAGCCACTGGGGCCACTTCAGGCCTCAATGTCCCTAGGGAAAGACTAATCTTTGAAGCTTGCATATCTTGTCCGTGTTGCTTGTCAATAAATTTGGGATAATTCTTCGAGAATTCCGCAAAACCACCTCTTAAGATATAACCATGCCCCTTCCATCCTTCGTTTGAGAACTTCTTGAGGGTATTCGTCGCCGACATCGCGTCCTTCTTTTCGGAAGAATACGCATCGTAGACGACTATGTGCTGAGCGCTTTCCCACTGGGAGAATCTTTCCTTTTCGTAATCATTCGTGAAGGTATCTTTGAGCTTTTGTAAATTGAAGGATGGTCTCTTCAACAGCGTCGTAGGTATACAGAGATTTAAGGCATCGCGAATTCGGGCTTGGGAATATTGCGGGAAAACACGAAGGTCTAGTATTAAGATCTGCGAGGATGGAAGACGCTCAACCATATCTTTTAATTGCGCTGGACTGATCATGGCAGGCCCATCTTCAAGAGCAGCTGGAAGTGTTTCTGCCCGTTGATGCTGTCCACGAGCGTGGAGCTTCAAGTTCGGTGAAGGTGGGTCTACCCTGTTCTGTGGCAGAGAGAGCCGTAAATGTCTGTCATCAAGATGGGCGGGAGCATTTCGTCGCCCCGTATGCAATATACTGGTCGGGGATTGCTGATGTGGAATATCGAAGAAGGATGGCGCAGTCATTGACGTCTCTGATGCACGCTTCGACTCTGAAGACGATACGTAGGCCGAGTCTCTTTCATCTCTCATTCCCTCAATGTCCAGTCTACCAGGAGTACCAATGCGAGCCTTCGGCACTGATCTAGGAGAGCTTAAATGCTCTGGAGTTGCGGATCCAGTTAGCCTTCCATCCACGCGTGGGCGAATCACAACTGAACCAGTTTGCTCCAAATGAGGTAGATGTCCGCGACCAAGAGTGAAGCCATTATTCGTTTCCGTCTGCCTCTTGAAAGCCTCAAACTCTGAGTTCGAATCTATCGGCTTTGGCGAGGCTGCAGCGAAGGAGAAGATTGAGGAAGTAGGAGGGCTCCAATTCTCCTTTGGGCCTACTCCCGAATCTCGAGAATCCATCGCGGGGTCGGGAATTATACCAAAGTAGTTTGGGCTTTGAGCGCGAACGATTGTATGTGCGCCAGGCGACCGCATCTCTGGAGTCGCGCCTGGGGGGAGTGGCTGTCCGACAGAGGCCGGCACTCTTGACGGCGGGCTCAGTGGTGTCGTGGAGGGTTTCAAGGGAGTGCGGACAGACTGTGAATGAGGCGTTCTTGGACTTGGAGAAGGCCTCGCGGCCGTTTTTGTAGCCATGATGGCGACAGTAATAGCGGTGGCGGTAGGGTCGTGTATCTTGTGTCTGTACCGATGATTCTCGCGGGGTTTCGACGGGGCTTTATGTCTTTCTGTGTTTGGTATCCATCGTGGACTCGTGCGACTAGCGATGGGCGATGTTAAGAGGCTTTTGGAGGGAGGCTCTGGGGTTGGCGGCTATGTGGCGGTCGTGAGAATGAGGGACGATGAGAAGAGGATGAGGACGGGGATGAGAATGTGAATGAATGGAGCGGAATGACGAGATCAGAGGAGAGGAGAGAGAAGAGTAGTGCGACGCGTGAAGAGAGGGTTTTGAGAGAAAGAGAAGAGCAGGGTTGAAGAAGTTGGAGTTGGAGTTGGAGAGGTTGGAGGTTCGAAGGAGTCTCGCTTGTAAAGCTTCCAACGTCGAACGTCGGACGTCGAGCTGCGGTCTGCGCGGTAGAGGAAAAGATGTAAAGTGCTTGCGTCAAGTATTACTGTGTCTGTTATTATGTCTGTGTGTATATGTAATCTGACATTGCCACAGACAAGACCGGTCCAACTATTGCGGCAAAGGGGTAATGGCGAAGGGGGAACCTTTAGCCACTAGGTGGCCGGCGCGACAGAGGAAGGGAGGATCAGGAGAAACGCGTCGAGAGGTCGTCAAGTAAGGCAAAGAGGGCAAAAGGAGAGGCGTAGGTAGGCCGGGAGGCCATTCATGGTATTGAGATCAATACTCCAAGGCGCCGCCTGTTTGTCTGACCGAATGGACTGACTGGTCGATAGAGTATTGCACCGCACAAAAGGTCGAATTCTCTTGTCTCCTCCACAACAGAAATGCACTCGACGCGTGCCGGCGCTCTATATATCGGAATAGACTCGGGATACTATATATGTATAGATGGCGTATACACGCCTATGATATACGTTCGTCCCCCCCTATAACGGGGTATGACATAGAAGCCACAGGTACTCGCCACCAAGTTTCCAAGTTCTAAGTGCAAGTCCAATAGTTGGCCAGAAGCAAGTGTCCAGCCCAAGCGCTCCAACCACCGATTTGCAACGCCGGTTCCACCAGAACCATTTAAACATTACTGAATGCAGAAGAACACGAGATTGTTCCTGGCTATCTCCGGATAAACCCCGCCTCCAGCCCATGGCCTAGAAGGTGGTTGTTCGAAGATGTTCGACGCTCCATCAGAAGTAGTTCCAACAGACGTAGCCACGGAGGAAAACGCACGGAATAAAGCAGCCTTAGCAAGTTAGCCTGCTGCCCTTACGTAGGGCGGGGCCTTAGCTGAAGGGTCAAGGGTGTTTCACTTGTTTCCCGCTGCTCTGTGCGTGCTCTGTGCGGGTCGCAGATTTGAGAAGAGATGTTTGAAATTTTTGGCTCTGGAGTTGTGGTGGCTATTCAGTAGAGAGAGAGTCTCTTTCTGCTTTTGCCTTGCCAACCTGCACTGTCTTCATTGTCTTATAGAGTTCTCGCCATTATTATTCGAGCGCACCTTACGGGTTATCACTATCACAGTATCACTCCAGCCGCCGAAGACGGAGCAGAGCGCTGTGGGGAGGAGCGGGGCGGAGGAATTATGCCTCAGGTACCTATCTCAGAAGAAGTACTAGCTGGTCACGTGCAACAACGTCATACGTACTAAAGGGAAAAAGGGGGGAGAGGGTCAAACAAGGCAAACAGGGCAAACAGGGCTAACCCACAGTGCACGGGGCCACTCATTTCTAAGCGAGTCAGGCTAAGACTAGGAAGATCTGCCTTTCATTGTCGATAATCTCGGCAGAAGATAAAGCCCCCAAGTTCTTATGTAATCTTGGCCTGACTCGCCAGGCACACATATACATACATATCCTCTGCGGCTCATCTGCACCTCGACATCATCATGATCATCACAGCTATGGATCTGGTATAGTAAGGTAAGGCACCTATAGGAATGCATGGAATAGACAATACAATCATCATCATCCTACTGGACAATAGAAGGAGCAAGAAGAAAGCTAGGGAAGAAGCTGAACCGGGCTGCTAAGGCGCGCTCTATGAACTGCTCAGCCTTCAGGAAACAAACATGGTTAGAAATTCCACAGAGTGTTTACAGCATCTTCTTCGAGTCTTCAATTTCTAGATAGCTATTGTCTAGGTAGGTATGCTCCTATTGTCTGTTCCTCAATCGTGGGGAAAAAGGGGAAGGGGCCGTCTTGATGCCTCAAATCTGAAAATGTATGCCTGAGGTAAAATAAATAATCCGCGTCCTCTTTGCTCTTTGCGCGTCCAACATTTACCTTCCTTGCGCTCTTCCTCCTCCTCCTCCTCTCCCCCCTTCTGCCACCCGATCGCTGCCAAAATGTCTTCTCTCTTTGGCAGCCTGAGTACTTCGCAAGCCAAACCTTCCTTATTCCCGACCCCCAGCACCAGTGCAACCTCACAACCCGGCCTCTTCAGCGGACTCAATGCGAAACCAGCTACCTCAACAGGTGGATTATTTGGTTCTGTTGGAACATCGCAGCCTCAACAGCAACAGACAGGAACGGGTCTCTTTGGATCTGCGGGGGCGACCACACAGCCTCAGCAGCAACAGACAGGAACAGGCCTCTTTGGATCTACAAGTGCGAGTACACAACCTCAGCAGCAACAGACAGGAACAGGTCTCTTTGGATCTACACAGCGACAGCAACCTAGCGGCAGCCTTTTTGGCGCTGCTTCGCAGCCTCCGCAACAGAGCTCATTGTTTGCTCCTGCAGCCAGCTCTACATCTCAAGTCCAGAACCAGCAACCGCAGCAGAATGGGGCACGCAGCACTTACTTCGATACGATCCTAGAGAAGAGTCGGAAGCGAGCGGCTGGCGAGACGGCGGATGAGGACCTCCCTCAGCTTCAGCTCGGCCTTGGGGATCTGCGACAACGGATTAAGCGACTTGCTGCTGGCCCATCTGATGGAACCGTCGATGGAAGAGCGCATTACCTTTTGGCAGCCTCTGGCGTAGATCCAGGGGCCGCAGTGAGGGACCTCAACCTTCTGAGCTCGAAGATAGGAAGGGTCGAGCGACCGCAACCGCAGGAAGCCCCTGATACAGACGTGGAAGGATATCTTGCAACCTTGCAAAATCAGACTACGTTGAGTATGATTGCTGATGGTCTGGCACGCTCTGTACGGGATTTCGATGCATTCTTGGACGACAATGTGACGATGGAGTGGGATGCTCAACGGAAGAGAATATATCAACACTTCGGTATCAAACCCAGGGAGGCTACGATGGCTGGAGGCAGGTCAAGTTTTGCAGCTTCGACTTCGGAAGAGCAAGGGGGGTTTGGACGATCGAGACGAAGTAAAGCGGCAGGACTTGCGGGCTCACGGGTGTCGGGAGCAAAGAGCACCTTCGGTCGCTCTGGACTTCAAAAATCCGTGATTGGAGCTGCTGGCCCAATTGGAAGCGGATATCAACCATTGTTCGCTGATGTGGAAAAACGGATGGAGACAAATGGCATTGTTGCACCAAATCCCAGTGATCGATTTTTCCGAGAGAGGCAAACCCGATTAGCTGAGAAGGTCCAGAATCTAAATGCAGCACGGTTACGAAAACGTTGTTATCCAGTACTTCACGAATTTGCGAAGGCAGTGACTCCAGGGGGAGAGAAGCATGCTACTGAAATTTCCCAGGCTTACGGAGCAATGATCGAGATTTTGGGCGAGAAGCCGGACATTGATTCTCCATCTAGTTCAGGTGCAGTCAAGGAGCGGCAGTTTGCTGATGAGTACCTGGACGAAACCCCGAGCTCGGCCAAGAGCATGGCGATTAGGAAGAGGATTCTCGCTGGGTCAGCCAGGTATCTGGAGAAACTATTCTTCGAGGAGTTGGAAGCAACCGTCGCAAAGAGTCCGAGAGAAGCCGCTCTTGGTGGAATCCCAGACGTTATGAGCAAGGTGAAGGCATATGTACGATTACGTGCGGCTCGGAAGGATCTTGTCCCGGATGGTACCGGCCTTCAGATGCTTGACGATGACTACGTCTGGGCACTGGTTTATTACCTGTTGCGATCAGGTCACGTTAAAGAAGCAGTCAAATATGTCGCAGCCAACTCGGTTGCCTTCCGTGCTATTGACCGCAACTTTTTGAACTACATCACGAGTTACTCCGCGAGTGAGGACCGGAGACTCAATAAAGATCAACGAGAGCGTATCAACAACGAGTATAATCAGCGTCTGCGTATAGCACCCCCGAACTCGATTGATCCATTCAGAATGGCCTGCTACAAGATCATCGGTCGTTGTGATCTCCAGTCCCGGATGTTTGAGGGCTTTGAGCACAATTGGTACGATTACTTGTGGCTCCAGTTCGTCCTGGCCCGGGAGATCAATAGAGTTGATGAAATCGCCAGCGAGGTCTGTAACCTTGCAACTGTCCAGACAGTTGTGAAAGAAATCGGCTCTCGTTTCCTTACGAAATATGAGAATTATGGAATGTACTTCTTCATGCAGGTGTTGGCAGGTTTCTTTGAAGAGGCCATTGAATATCTCTACCCTCATGCATATCCGGATGCAGTCCATTTTGCCATCGCTCTGGACTACTATGGTCTGCTCAGGGTCTCAGACCCAGATGCATCTGGAGAAAGTTTGCTCAGCTTTACCACCAGAGGCATTCCTCAGCTGAATTTTGGTCGCATGGTCGGCCTCTACACAAGGGACTTTAGAGCCGCAAACGTCAGCGCTGCTGTTGACTACTTGACTCTCATCTGTCTCAACCAAGATCTGCCGGGCGAGCTCGGCCGCAAGCAGGTCGCGTTGTGTCATGATGCGCTGCGCGAACTCGTCCTAGAAAGTCGAGAGTTCGCTCTGCTCCTTGGAGATATTCGTGCCGACGGTCAACGTGTGAAGGGTATTATCGAGGAACGGATGAGGCTTATCGCCCTGGAGGAGACAGATGATTTTATGAGAACAATCACGATTCAAGCTGCTAGTGTGGCAGATGACAATGGACGCACCACCGACGCAGTCCTGTTATATCACCTAGCAGAGGAGTATGACAACGTTATTGTCATCATCAACCGAGCACTCAGTGAAGCCATTTCCGTAGAGATTGGCCAGGATCATATGCAGCTGCAACCCTCTAAGGCAAGGACTGGTGGTGAAATGCCACAAGATCAACAAGGTAGCCTCAGTCTTACCTCTGTTGATGATCCGGTCTCTTTGGCCGAAAACATGACGACCCTGTACGGTCGGAATCGGATGTACATGGACAGGATCAAAGACACGAATAAAGAAACTTGTCAAGCATTGTTGACTATGAGCCGAGTAAAGACCAAGGTCGAGCAAGGGAAGTGGACAGCAGCTCTGGATGTAGGTTACCCTGGATCACGTTACGAGAGATCTATGCTGACATGCGTTACTAGGATATAATGGCGCTCGATATCTTCCCTCTCCAGGCCCATGGCAACGCGAGCATCATCCGAAGCTACGCCACCAAGTTCTCGGCGCTCGCTCCGCCAATCGCAAACAGCGTGCATAACCTTGTGATGTGGACGATCGAGTGCTGTACCAAAGCGCGCGAGTCTCTCATGAACGGCCAATTTGGGGGAGCTGAGGGGACCAGACAGGAGTTAATTGATAACTTAAAGCAAGCAAAACTGGACTTGATTTCATACACCAGCTTGCTGAGATATAGATTTCCCAACTATGTCAACGAAGCCTTGGCCAGAGCTCAGTCTGAATGACGGGGCCATGTTTGACAAGACGGGGAGGGGGGGGGATCTCAAATGTATTTTAGAAAAAGGACAAAAAGTGCGTCAAGAGGGAAGCTTCCAAAGGAGGCGTTGCTTGCGGAGCAAAAGGGAATGGAGGGATAGATACTACTTCTTCTTGAATCGCGGCGTAATGATGATACATACTGTTATGCCTCATAAGACTGTTACACAGGAGTGTGCTGACTAATTGCCTAAACATCGCCTACCTTTAGGTACCTTACTTACTCCATCTCTCTTTATCTTTATCTCTGTCTTTCTCTTTCTCTTAATTCTTATCCCTCTTTTATATTATATTAAAAACTCGAGATGAGAGAAAGAAAGACGTATGTTCCCTCTCTATAAACGTTACAGTACATCAACATCAACAATGAACATCCCTACAATTGGACAACAAACCAGAGAGAGAGCTCCCCGGGAGAAGTTTTTCAGTGCTTAGGATTTAGGCTAGGGGGGAGCAAGTGCCTTTATGTACGGTATGGTATGATGTGCGACTAGAGAAGGGGGGGTTCTTGGTAGACCTCTGGAGGATTATTAGGATATTGGTAAGGGGAGGCTCGGTTTAATTAGGTAGGTAAGGTAGGTAAGGTAAGGTAGGTGGGTGGAACTCTGGAGAATAGGTACACTGGCTTAAGTGGATTTACTTGCGAGTTGAGTGGATTTAGTTTAGGTCGTATTTAAAATTTAAAAGGGGAAAAGGGGGGAGGGGGGAATAGGGGAAGGGAGAGAGTAGCATCCTTTGCTTCACCAACTAACTGCCTTCAAAATAAAATTCCCCGTTTCCATAATGGAATGAATTGAATCTAGTGTATCTTCTATTACTAGGCACTGAGCAAAGGCTGCAAAGCTCTTAAAGTTTCTAACTTCTATCTATCTATAACAGCAAAGAAAAGAAATCTATCTCTCTATAAAGACAGTCTTTGGGGTAGAAAAATAAATGGATGGGATGAAATGAGATAAAATGAAATACAAAAGGGGGTTTCTCTATAAAGAATGTTAGATAGATAGATATTCTATAGGGTGTGTGTTCTTAAGATTCCAAAGAAAACGGCGAAAGGAAATAAATCATGGTGCTAAGCGGAACTCGAGACTTTCTCCTTCTTATTCAACTTCTGCTGCGTTGACAATTTCATCGCTCCCAGAAGCCGCGAGCAGCGATCCAAGACCGCCTGCCATCGAAACTCCGAACGCAGATAATAAGCACTGAAGAAGAGGACCGTGTTGATAGCGATATACGCAATCAGGATCCCCACGTTTCTCCAGCGCTCGCTATATTTCATATTGACGCCTTCCAGATATACGTCGGCGACCGAGTACCGACAGAATTCGCAGTTGGATGTGGCTTGAGGGTTGTATATGGATGCGAAAGAGGCATTCGCCCATGCGCCCGCGTATTGCCCGCATGTCATCCCCGGCGGTGGTTGGAAGATGTTGACTTCTTCCGGTGCACATTTGACAGGCGCGTCGTGAAGACCATCAGTAACAATTGCGGAAACAAGCCAGGTGAAAGGAGAGACATCGTACGCGAAATGCCAGAATCCGACGAGCTGGCCCAGCGGTTGTAGAACGCCGCTGAAAGCGAGGATGAAGGCATAGAAGAGAATGGTGAGCATGGCGGCGCTCTCAGCGTTAGGCGCGACGATCCCCAGCGTCTGCGAGAAGCTGGTATGGTAGAATTGGTACAGGACAAACACAAACCACATGAATCCCGCCCGGCCGCTCGTTATGGTCCAACCAACGGGAAAATACCAGCAGATGAAGCATAAGCTGGAGATAACGACGCTGAAGGGGACCTCGACAAGAATGCTTGCAACGATGAAGACTGTCCAATGATACATCTTGGAATGCCTTTCTCTGACCTCGTATAAATCTCGGTAGTCGATGAGGCGTGGCTGGAGAAGAACAACGAGTACCAGGCAGAGTAAGAGGATCATGAAGACTGCAAAGACTTTGTTCTGTAGTCCTTGAACTGATGAATCCTGTTTCCAGAAAGTGAATCCGATGAAGAGACCTCCGATGATGTTGATCAATAATTTGCTCTGCACATAGGCAGGGCTTCGCCAGTATTGTTGAGCTAGACGCTTCTGAACCGCGAGGTATTGGGAAAACCAAGGCATTGCGAAGCCACCGCCGACATGCGTGGGGGACCTCTCCCCTTTTCGATCTGAGGTCAAACGAGCTATCTCTTCGGACACACTTCGGATTTCAGGAGAAGCCTTCCAGATCTCAGCCCAATCCTTTGACGCGTGTGCGGTTGCTCCGGCGCCAACGACATCGAGAATATATTCGGCAGGATTTTCTGATTGACCACAAGGCGGTGCGCCGTTTCTCTCAAAGTAACTGATCATTGTTTTACAATCTTTGCCCAATTCTCCAAAGTACACAGTTCTGCCGCCCTTCGCCAGGAGAAGGATCCGGTCGAACTGCTCGAACAAGACGGCGGACGGTTGATGAATAGTACAAAGGATGGCCTGGCCGGCATCAGCCAACCCTCTCAAAAGACTGATGATAGACCAAGCAGATTGAGAATCTAGTCCACTAGTAGGTTCGTCAAGGAAGAGGAGAAGTGCGGGTTTCGCAACAAGTTCGAGACCAATGGTTGTGCGTTTCCGTTGTTCCACATTGAGTCCCTTGCCTGGAACCCCTATAACAGCTTCGGCATAACTTTCCATTCCAAGGGCAGCAATAACCTTTTCGACGTAGTCGTATTTTTCGGCCACCGGGATCCCTCGCTCTTGCCGTAATAGAGCTGAAAATCGAAGGGCTTCACGCACCGTAGCTTCTGAAAGGTGAACATCTTGCTGCTGGACATAGCCTGTCTGTTTTTGAAATGACTGATCAAGTGGACTGCCATTAATGAGAGCATCTCCAGTAACGATACCCGTCGTCACCCTCTGGGCAAGAACATTCAGCAGAGTGGTTTTTCCGGCACCTGATTCTCCCATCAGAGCTGTCAAGGTCCCAGGTTTTACGTAGCCCTGAACATCGTTGAGAAGTCGACGTGTCTCGCCTTTGATGTCGACATCGTAATTCATATGCTGCCATGTGAAAACATCCTTCCCTTTGATAACCGCATCGAAATTGGGAGTACCGTCTTGGTCGAGTGACTGGAAAGGGACGCCACCTTTCTCCTCCGGATCATCAGCATGACGAGATCCCCAAATAGGTCGACGAAAGATGAGGAATTCGCCCTTTGACGTTGGCGGCTTTTTGAACTCGGTGGCTGTAGCATATGTTGCGACAAAAAATACGAAGAATGCGATGCAAATTCCAAGATTGCGCCACACATGGGAGTAGGAGTAACCGAATGCTGCAATGTAGTCGTCCCCCAGAACGTAATTTTGCCCAGGACGAGCACCTGTCACGGCACATACTTGATGGGCAATACTGACATTCTCGAAGCCGGGACCGGATGGCACCAACTCTGCTCCGCATGGAGCCTTTCTGCCGTGAAACTCCATGACCATCTGTCCTTCAATTGCATAGTATATCGGATTGATATAACTAATCCATTTGAACCACGGGTGCATTGATGGTCTCGGAATGATGTATCCGGCGTATAGACCCATGGCAATCATGAACCCACCTGAAATTCCTAGGGCGCCCTCGACTGTATCGGTCAGAGAGGCTACTGTTCGGAAAAGTCCGGTCATGGAAAGAGATGTGAGCAACGTAAAGAGTGTGAAGAGGAAGAACGGGCCCGCTTCCCGCTTAAAACCGGTCATGAAGTATATGATGATAGTAAATACCCCCACATTTGAAAACTTGATCGGATACTGAGTGATCATTGTGGCAAGGGCATCGACAAATGGGTGGTACATCGCGTATGACTTATGTTTTTCCACGACTGGCCTTTGCTCATACTGAGCTGCGATCTCAGCAAAGTTGACAATGATGTTGAAGAGAACAGAGAAGTAGATTACTCCTCCCTTAGAAAAAAATCCGCTGGTGTCTTCCGTGATATCGAAAAACATAGATCCAATGACGAGTGATATGACAACCATTGTCGAAATGATTATTATCGTATAAGCTTTGTCTCCTAGGATGCGTTGGTACGCCCTGGTACATGTTGCGTTAAACTGCTGTTGGAGGTTGAGTATGTGTGGAGAGTTTTTTCGAACCCCCTTCGACTTTTCTTTCGCTTGGATAGTCTGCAGCTTATGCAAAGTATCGTAAGCCCCCTTAGGAAACACCGTCCGATGATGCTCGATGGCTTGAAGTAAATTCGAATAGTATATACTCTTCTTCCAGAGTGCAGAAAACTCTTCCGGAGTACGGGGGACTTGGTTTTCGAATCCTGCTCTGACCCGCCTAGCTTTGGGATCGGTTATCGCCGTGAGAAACTCTGCGGTAGTTTCGCGTGGAAGGCAGTCAAACCCCATATCGAAGAAGAATTGCCGGGCATCCTCCAACTCGCCAAACCAAATTTGATGGCCAAGGTAAAGCACTGTGACCTTGTCATATATCTCCACGAGACTGTTTCCAGGTTGGTAGAGTGCTGATATTGCAATGTTGCCGGTGAGATTTGTAGCCACCCGCAGTGCTCTCGCGAACTCCAAGGACGTTGAAGCGTCTAAGCCTCGAGTCGAGTTGTCCCAGAGCGTGACAGACGCGCGGGTGGTTAACTGCAGTTAGAGCATGTCAATTGATATGTTCAAAGAAGCGGAGTATTGGCATCCATACCATTTCTGCGATCGATGTACGTTTCCTCTCCCCACCAGAAACCCCACGGATGAAATCGTTACCAACTTTTGTGTTGAAAGTATGCTTCAGTCCGAATGTAGCCCCAAGGACCTCTGTCAGTCGGTCCGCATACTCCTTCCGGGATATGCCACCAAGGCGTTGTCGAGGAGTCCTTGTCAGAGCCGCAAATCGTAACGTCTGCCCGACAGTTAGATGCGGGAAATGAGCTTCAGTCTCGGCATTGTAGACGACAGAGCCACGGAAGCGGTTTTTCATGGTTTCTATCGGTATCCCTTGGTATGTGATGTCACCAGACCATCTGGAGAAACTTTCAGTATGGCCAGCAAGCGTCTTCAGGAGGGTTGTACAGCCGCTTCCCGGTCGTCCCAGAACCAGAAGCATCTCCCCCTCCTCGAGTAACCCATCGATTCCGTGAAGGATTTGTCTTTCCGGAGACCGCCTCCAAAGACGACGGAGGAACTGAAAAGATTCAATGAAGACAGAGGTCACATCGGATTGAGTGACCGAATCAACGCCTTCCCCATACACACCAATATCCGTCCAGCAAACAGCCATACTTGCAGAGACTGGAGCGAGATTATCATGTTCAGCGCGGTCTATAGCAGCCCGCAGAGCATGTTCCAGGGACCATCCTGGGCTCTCTGTATTGAATGGGTCTCGAGGGGCGTGGTTTGCGTGGCTGGTATGGTTTGATTGACGACTTTGGCGTTTGGAGAGGGACTGATAGAGTCCACTGAGGTCCTGTTCCTCCAAGGAACCTTTGTAAGTCACATGATCTGTGATGTTTATAGAGTCTTCTCCAACCTCCGTAGTTGTCGCGGAGCTGGCAGTGTGCCCACCAACACGTTTTTCTTCTACACTGGCCATATGAAACGAAGGTCAAGTGTTAAAAGATAGGAATGGTCGGTCACCTGGTTGGTGGGTAATATGATGAGCGGCAACTGACCAAGAAGAAAATGAATTAAACAGGAGATGAAGATAAGCCTCAACGAGAGAAATGAAATGTTCTGAATTTGAAGGCCATGTAGTATTAATCAAGGTTTATAATACAGAAGAAGAATTGGGATAATAACGACCGAGATGTGGATTCGGAGGTTAAAGAGCAAGAGACTCGGCTCCGAGACCATCTAGATGCTCTCCACTAGAGATATCCATGGTAGTGATGGAACCTATTCTAGAAGACCAATAGACCATGCAGGTAGAAACCAAGATGCTCAGTCTTTGTCAGTGAGTGCCACGCCAAGAGAGCGAACAGAAAGCAGGTCGATCTCGGGAGAGGCAATTGATTTGCAGGCCACGGCAGCACTTTCCGCAGATCTGCGTCTGGCATCAGATAAAGACAGATAAAGCGGCATTGATGTATATTGATGGCTCTATTATTAACAATCGGAGTTGGCATTGAGCAATGAATGAGGACTTCAACTTAGTCTTGAAGAGAACCAAATTTTCTCCCAAACAGCGTCAGCTCGGTTCTTATCTGTCCAATCGGCGCATAACTCTGTCGAGGCACATGATCGTAAGCGCCGAATGCGAGTATACGATCTCGAGTGATTGGCCGGTATCACCCGAACCCTCCGAATATATACCAGCCCGTCCTTTGCGGCCGAAGACCATTCAACTCTTCCTCCCCATTATCATCGGTGATTTGGCGCTCCTTGACTTTGCTGTCCTTCTATCGGTCTTAATACTTCACACAAATGCTCCCAGCAACGCAAGGCCCGAAGATCCTAAAGTCATGTGATCAGTGTAAGGCACGGAAAGTCCGATGCATTCGTCAGTGAAACAACTCCCGCCTAGGCATTGAGTCTGCAGCTAATCAATGATAATAGGAGATGATGCACACGATACACAATCACCGTGTCGCAATTGTAAAGTAAGTGGTTGTGTGCAGGGGCTCCGTTGTACTTAGATATAAATACCGAACCCCTGCTGACGGCTCACCAGAACCGCAACGAGCCATGCCATCACAGTTACTTGAAAGCTCGGCGGCCTCGACGTCCCAGGAGCCAACGTATCCCCGATACCAGCTCTTCTTCCCGTGTTGATGCGATCCGAATGTTGTCTCCCATAACAAGATCGCCTGATACAACAGACGGCTTTGGTCCAAGCTTTCTAGCCCCACCAACTCCCACAAATAGTCGAGCCAGCAGGGAAAGGGAGGACACAGAGAACCATGACTTGACTCGAGAGCCATCTACTACTCTAACTGCTCCAGTACAATTACAGCCATCAAACCAATCAAACAGACTACCTAATGCCTATATTGATCGCCTGTTGGCGGATCAAATCTCAGGAGGTTTCAGAGCAGAGGAGCTGCCATTCACCGTACGTCTTTAAATCCAATCTCCCAAGAATTACTTCCGCTTACGTATCTAGGGCTATGATTACTTTGGTATATCTGAATCTATACCCTCTCACAAGGACGGCTAAAGACAAAAAACATAGGAACGAGTTCCAGTATAGCGTACTTCTCAGAGAAACGGATTCGGTCCTTGAATAACTGCCTGGCAAATAACAAACTGGTGAAGCTTTTTGATAACATCGCCAAAGTAATAGATTCTCGAATGAGAGGAATAGATAAGGTACCATCATCAAAGGCAAGCACGGATAGAGTCACCTCATCGGCATTGATTCCTGGTTCTAAAGAGGAACTGTATATCAAAGGTCTTTGTTCAGCTTCTCAATCTGATCAACTGCATATTTACTAATCCTTTTGCAGCATATTTTGAGCATGTCCATCCAATCTATCCCTTTCTAGACCAGGAAGCGTTCCAGACCAGAGCGTCAAGTTTGCAGCACTCCCAGGTCCCGACTGATAAAGCCTGGCCTGCCTTGTATCATGCTGTCTTGGCTCTCGGCTGCCAATACCATGATGGAGGAAGCTTTGAGCCGTGGAGAGGAGAGGCTTGGAGATACTTTGAGGTATCTCTATCTTTGGCTCCGGATCTCCTCATAATAAAACCTTCATTGATGACTGTGCAAGTAAGTTCAGACCTGTCATATTCTTATGGTATAGTCTGAGGCTGACATGTGAATAGGCATTTACGGCAATGGTGAGAACTGTTCATACTACCTTCTTTAGGAATGTAAATCTGACTGTTCAGTTCAGGCTGTGTTCTCCCTAACCATCTCATGTATGCAGATTGAAGCAACGATGGTCTCCGAAGGTGCCAAAATGGCTCAGGCTCTCCGGTTGAATAAAGTCAAGGACGATATAACGTCTGCGCGTACTTTTTGGGTTCTTTATTGGATGGAGAAAACAAGTTGCTTCTATGGCGGAAGAGGATCTGTAAGAGGATCTATGTTTTTATCATTGATAAATATATTGACTCGGTATCTTCAGGTTCTAATGGATTCCGACGTTGGTTGTCCTATTCCCCATCTGCCCGAGACAATTCTCGACGGGTTCAATTGGTTTCTAGCGTTTTGCAGATACGCACGATTACTGTCCAAGATGTACGAATTCCTCTTCACAGTCAACGCAAACGTCAACACACCAGCCTTGTATTGGATAACCATCGATCATCTGAAAGAAGAATTAGAGAGATGGCGTCTATCGATACCACCGCCCTTCCGACCAGGCGATGCCTTCAGAACAAGAGAGCTATCTGGCTCTATGGCCATGTCCATTGCCTTACGACTGCATTTCTCGTATCACAACGCATTACTAGCATTCTCTAGGGTAACTTTCCACGTAGGTGCAGATGAGCCACCTAGTTCAGAGCGGATGCGGGAGAGCAAAACGTGCATGATCAAATCCGCACGCTGCATTCTCGAACTAACCAAGTTTATTGATGTCGAAGCATACACCCCCTTATGGTCAGCAACCGTAGCAGCTATTATGAATCTTTATATGCTAACATTTTACCACAGGATTCTGGCCATAATGCCAATTTCGGCACTGTTCATACTCTTTGAACTTGTTGTTCATAACCCTAACCATCCAGAAACGGATAGTAATCTAGCGCTCCTCGATGTTGCAAGTGGGCATTTCAGCCGTTTAGAATACGAAAGCAATGGCTCACTACCCGGCTCGCTCATCGCTGAGTTCGCACACCTTGCTCGACAGCACGTACGTGATGTCCAAGAACAGCAAAGAGAGAGCAGTACGAGGCGCCGTGTTTCAACAACGGAGCTCTCAAACCAGGAGATGACTCTACCAATCATCCAACAAGGAGCATACCTGCCAGGTACCATGACTGTACGTCCTTACACCTCTACTGATGACAATAGCTTCTGGGCTTGGTATCGATCTTGTTACTAACACGAATCCCTTTTTTGTTCAGGAACACGACCCTCAACAAGGATTATTGCCGGTAGAAAGCGATACACTGTTTTTTCCTATTTTCGATGAGCCCAGGTACCCTAATCAAACTCTACCTTCGGGGATTGATATCATGGATCTCTTTGATTCGACAATGCCCGTTTTCCCCTTCTTTTCTAATGGCGAATAAGAATTCCATATTTCGATGTACAATACCAGTTACTTCGTACAAATAGACATTGATTCCTTAAAAATTGTATTTAGAAGTAGAAACGCGAAACAAGGGTTACGTTTCGGTTCTTGTACTCTGATACAGCAGGGGAGAACGCGAGGACTTCCAAATTCCAATAAACCAAAGTATCTTGACCTGGAAAACGCTAAAGCTTCAGTCTTATCCGTCACTCATCTGTGTGGTTTTGATCATTTGTATTACCTGGATGATACACCAACTGTACATTCCATCAATGGTCATACACTGCTTTTAATAAAGAGGATGCGTCTGGTCCAAGAAACAAGCTTGAGGGGAACCGAAGATGATTTACCTACTAAGTGGAGGTTATTGATCTTTGAAAGGAAATTCAAGTACGAGATATCAACACGGAAACTATCTGAGACAATAAATATCTATAATTATTCTTTATCTCTGAGACTCCATGGCAGAGTAGATCCGTCTCGTGGGCACCAACCGCATATCACGTGCAGACTGCCAAACGAGGAGTCGTTTCGCGCTCGAGGGGCCTTCCATCCTTCACCACGACATCACATCGATCTAGACTTTGCATTGCCTTGCTTTAAGAGAACGCTTAGATCTCAGTTGCACGGCATTCTGATGGCAGCGCCGCCCCATCCTTACTTGGCCGTCTCATCTCTTCTGCTGTTCGTCTGTGTTTCGAGGGTGCGGATCTGAGGCTTCGCACGTTTGATCCTTGATGTCCACGATCACCGAGGATCCGAACCAACTCTTTGCGCCTGGAACCTTCATGGACCCAACACAACAGCGATGCATTTCGTTATCTTCCGCATTGATTAGTATTTAAGAAGTCTTCTATATTGCAAATTGTTCTTCTTTCTGCCATGCCAAAGGTCCAGCGGGTCGTGGTGCTTCGCGGCTCTGGCGGGTCTAGGTGTTCGTTCGATATTTTAGATGCGACAGCTACTTAGTAGTAGTCACTGGACATTAGTACAATGATCTTCCGGCAACAAGTGCGCGAGCTACTCCTCGTGCTCGTGCTCAGGAGAGAAGCTTAAAGCTTAATTGCACATGGTTGCTTTGAGCCGTTTCTGAAGCCGACCCCCCTTGCTTGGCTGGCACCATTTCAGTCGACTAGGATTGAAAAGACGGCATTATAGGAGTTCTCCTGTATCACATTCTATCTACCGCGACTGCGCCTCCCACCACTTGGGAGGCCCCTATTTTTGTCCTGCTACCCACTGAAACTGGGCTGTTTCGTTGATCTAATCGGAAATCTGGGGATCTCGGTCTGTAACCGAACGGGTTTGGGGTTTCCGAACTCATTTGCATATATGATATACGCGGGTACGTCGTCACGATCTTCCTGCTTCTGCTTCGTCTTTCAGTATCGCGGATCTCTTGCTCTCGTTTGTTTCTGGGTGTTTGTGCTTTTGTCTCTTTTTAAAAGTCGTCGCGTTCTTCCACAATCGTTTTCAGCACATTTATTTGCAACTGGTATTTGCAACTGTTCAACCGTCTCTACTATATTATATATTTCCGAGAATACAATCGCAACTATGCACCACATACGGCTTTCTACCTTGGGATGGTTGGTCCTCTCGGCCTTGGCTGAGTCGGCATGGTCAACTCTAACCTCGGATGGTGTATCACTTGCAGCTCGTGGATCGAGCGACTCCTCTTCATACGGAAATTATGGATCGGATTCGTACGGGGACCATGGACTGGGTTCATCGTCGCATAGTAGCTCGGACACAGAGTCGTCATCATATGGTTATGGATCAAGCTCATCCTCATATGGAAGTTCGGGATCGGATTCTTCGTCACATGGCTCGGAATCATCTTACGGAAACTCTGGAAGCTCCTGCGACGGGTCTGGCTCAAGTTATGGTAATTCGGGATACTCTGGCTCCTATGGCGGTTACGGTTCACAACCGGATTGCCAGAGTAGCTCAAAATCAACCTCGGTGACCGAAGAGACGGCCACAAAGACAATCGTGAGCACTGCAAAGGAAACGGAAACTAAAGTTTCAGTCTCAGTCAAAGATTCGACCCAGACGGTTGATATCAATCATACCTTGACCAAGACGTATGAAGTCGACCACACCATAACCAAATCCTACGATATGAACAGAACCGTCACCGTTACGTCTGAATATGACCGGACCATGACCCAGCTTCAGACCTTGACCGTGACATCCGACGTGGACCACACAATGACCCAGGTTCAGACTATGGTCATCGACCAGACGTTGACCCAGCTCCAGACCATGACTGTGGAAGACACCATGACCGTGGACCAGACCATGACTCAGCTGAGTCTCCAAACTCTGACCGTGACGTCCGAGATGGCTCAGACCACCTCCATCCTCCAAACTGTGGAGAGCTTCATCACCGTCACCCAGCAGGATTCTCTCACCCAGTTCGTAAGTAACCATTCACTCCCTCACCCCTAAATCCTTTCCTAACGATTCATGAATGCAGTCTCTCCAGTCAACCAATGCCATCTCCATCGGCTTCAGCACGGAGACTGCCAGTTTCCCCTCGACCACCATCACGGAACAAGCTTTCACCACCCAGACCATAGCAGCTGCCACTACTGCCGCGGCCATAACCACGCCGCCACCCCTCTTCTTCTCGACCTCAACGACAGCCACGCTCGCACAGCAGCAGAACGCCACCTCCTCGGCGCCCCTGATCGCCTTCTCCGGCGCTGCCGTCCCGCACGCAGATCTTAACCCACGCTTTGCCATGTCGGCTGCCGGCGTGCTTGGGTTCTTGGCTTGGTTCCTGTGATTGAGGGGTTTTGTGTGTGCATGTGTGTGTGTGCGCGCGCGCGCCCGTGTGTTTTCGTTCTTGGAAAGGTTTCGTGGAAATGGGATCGTTGATCGATCTATCTAATGTCTGGCTTAGGTAGTTAAAGAAGGGTGGTTAATACGATAGCTAGCCATGTCTGGGAGTAGAGACGCATGAGGTATTTGAGTAGATCATTAATGACTCCCGTCCCATTAGGAGTTTTGCTCTCTTTCGTCTTACTTGAAAGTCAGTATAACCGTGGTGCGTGAGGTTAATTAACATTGTAATTACTGCTCATTATCTACAGTAATTTGTACGGTACGAACTTGCGTACGATATACAGTATACTGCATTCCCCCTCTCCAAGATATTTGGTCGTTTAGGGGTTAACCGTTAAGATTCTATCTCAACTAAGCTCTCTTCTTGTCTTCTCTTTCTGAATCTTATGTTCTTCGCAATCACGTACATATATAGGATTAGTAGAAGTAGATATATGCATGATAAACGCATTCCGAAGATCTATAGGCAGGGAGTAAATAAAGCGGTTTTAAACTGTTAGAGCGGCTGGCTGGTGTGAGATATGCGAGTCGAGGCGAAGAGACCGTCCTGATGTGTATACATGATTCCAGGGATAGGGGGATGGATAAAAGGCGGTCTACCTAGAGAAAGACTCAGAATAGAGTAAAGAGCTAAGCGTAGTAAGGGGTAAAATAAGGTACGGAGGTACCTACCTACATTGCACAAACCCCTTTTACCTTCACTGATAAGCAAGCACGTGTTCTAGAAAGATCCCCCTTTATCCAGATTACCATATCGGGTACAGCGTCCCAAGCCCTCGGGTCCAGCACTCCTGACTCAAAGCTCTTGCTCCCGCTCGGCTTCCTGACTCGCTTCCCATTCCTCCTACATTCCATTTCCAGCCACCATACCGTATCGCGTTAAGCTCTAGACCCATCCCGCATCGAGCATAGTTGCCGACTTGAGACATTGTCTGAGCACGTTTTTTTTCTCTTGGCCCGACTCCACCCGCCGCCGCGGCTCTCTCTCTACCTTACCTTACCTGACGCTCAAGCCTCAAGCATCATCTGCCGACTTGACGACGGAGTTCTTGGCCCGCGGTTTGTTTTACTTTTAGGCGCAAAAATTATAATGATGGAGACGGAGGAGGAGCGGTGATCAGAGGGGACGGCACCCTGGCTAGCGGGAAACGCGGGGGAAGCTGGCTGGCTTTGAATGGGTAGCGGCGGCAGTTCGTAGGTGGGATTTCTTTTTTTATTGTCTGCCGAGGGAACGGCAGTTCGGTTGAGTGGGAGGGACGTTGGATGTTTCGGATTGATTTACACAACAAACACAAGTGCAATCAGTCGATCAATGATGAGGGAAAGAGGGAGGGAATCCGAGGGGAGAGTTGAGATGAGAGCGGAGAAATGGAAAGGGGTAGAACGGAGGCATGGATTGAGACTTGAAGGGAGGGGAGGAGAGAAAGATGGGTGTTTGGTTGGTTTGTGGCCGGGAAAGTGACATACATGCTGGAATGGATGGCACAGGAAGATGGGCGTTGGCTGATGTGAGATGAGAGGCAGATCGTGATACTTCTTCCTCGGGGCTTTTGAAGCTCCCAGCTTCATGTCATGGAAGAACCACGAGAGGCTTCTAAGTGCCTCTTGTACTGCCATCTGGTAAGGTAGGCAAAATCTGGCCACGTGACTACGTTGCCTTGGGTAGAGGAGTAGTGATATTTCTTCTGATAGTAATTCTTCTAATCGTAACTTTCTAATCGTAACCCCCTTCTTCTAAAGTGCGTATATTATCGTGCTTGGCAAAGTATCTGTCTGATAATACCTAGCAACTAAGGCAGCTTACATTGAGAGCGTAACAAACAATACTCTCTTCATTGTTTAAATCTGAGGAATATAACATAATAGAACAGAGTGGTAGAAAATTCATCATCAAAGTGCGAGTATTCATATATTCATTCGTTCATCTTATTGCTACCAAGTCATGTACATATAAGAATTCGTACAAGTATATCCTACCCATCCTTTCGCCATAACCATGGTACAATCCCAATGATAGATAGATAGGTATACATAACACAACACCCGCTAAAAGCACACAAAAGATATCGTTAACTACCGTCCCCAACCCAAGATTTCCCCCCATCTTAAGCATAGATACAATCAAAATCCCTAGCAAACATCTTCTCCAGCGGTTCTCTCATCTCCGCCACTGCGTCTTTCTCCCAAGCCCCGGTCGCCGCGCCCGCAGTCTTGAACCCGATAGCGCCCGCCCCGCCCGGTTCCTGGGCGCGCGCCCGCTCGCCCAGGTACTGGATCCGCTGCAGCACGAGCGCCTGATGGTGTCTCGCGCTCTGCCAGAAGAGGGCCAGCTCGGCGAGCACGGCGCGGACGCCGCCGAAAGACGCAAGTCGGTCGGCCACAGAGGAGAGACGCACCTGAGCGGTGAGGATGTCGACTGCGGAGACCATGGCATAACCGGTGAAGGGGGAGGAGAAGCGGGTGGGAGCTGCGAGGGGCGCGGAGGGGCTCGGGGGCCGGGGGAGCGAGGCGCGCCGGGAGGCGACGGCGTCCATGATTAGGAGGAGGTCTTCGGCGTGTTGGGTGGCAAGGGAGACGTGGTGGGTGAGTTGGGCGGGGGTGAGCATGGAGCGTGGGACATAGCGGTTGAGTTTCATGTAGGCGGTGTGGTAGATGGAGTGCATGCCGATGAAGGTGCCTAGCTTGGCCTTCTCCTCTTCACGCTTCAGGTTCTCGGTAGAGAAGGTGTAGTGTTCTGGGAGGGAGTCTTTCCAATCCCGCAGCCGCTGCGTCGTCTTGTCGTAGAATGCCATGAATGCAGAACTGTTCGCTGGAGCAGTGCGGCTCTGCGATGTGCGGTAGATATTCGCCATAACGTCGCCCCAGATGGAGGTGGCGATGATCAGGTATGCCAGAGAGCCCATCTTCCCGTTGGGACTCGGAGATGGAGAGCCATATGGGTCAAAGAACGGGCTCTGCGTCTCGACCTGGGCGTCAAAACTCTCCGCATCGCAAGGGAGTCGTAAGAAGACGTCTTCAGAGTGCGCCAGGCTGAGATGGCCAGAACAGAAGCCGTGGAATCGGTCCATGAGGTAGCAACACCAGAAAGTCCGTCTCCTGCATTCCGCATATCCATGGCGGTTGAGTCCGTAAGGGAATGTTGTGAGGAAAGCATCATCACTTCTCTCAATCTCCACATTGAGTTTCAATCCGCTGGCGGCTCTCATCGCTCCTCCACAGAAATCCCAGGAATCGTTGGGGTTGTTGCTCGCGAAGTAGTAGACGGCCAGGAGAAGACGAGAATGCACCAACTGGATGCTAAAGTGGCGGTTGTCACAGGCATATCGGGAGATTGCAGCATACCGAATACCAAGCGCTTTGTGTTCTGGCTTCGTGGAGAAGACTGTCCCAAGAGCCAACAACGTGTAGATGATCATCAGATCGTCGAGTGATCTATCACTGGTAGAGAGGACCCACGACCTGAAAGGGCCTTCTGGAAACAAGCCGGCTGCGGGTTCCGGCGAGTACTTGTAGAATAGGGAGAGGAGTTCGCTGACAACAGCGGGATGTGTGCTGTAAGGATTCACCTGCCAATCCTGGAGGAGATTGTTCTCCATTGGACTGGGGCCCAACGCTTCGACCCACGGGGTCGAGGGAGAGCGAGGTTCGCGGGACGGTCGAGGAGAGGCTTCTGATGCAACTGGGGTGAAGTCACCGTAGCTAATCCGTTGACGCTTTGCACGGTGGACTTCGGAGTCTGGTGTTATCTGCCGCAAGATCGGTCGAGGAGAAGCAGACGGGCTATGCTCACGCTTCTCAGGCTTGAATGATTCCCCCTCTGCTCTTGACGACGTAGGCCGTGGGGTGACGTCCTCTGACTCGGCCGGTGGCGTATCTGGAGAGCCTTGGCCACCTCGAGGTCTGAGGTGAAGATTAGCATACAAACCCAAGAACAGGAATAGGAAAAACTAGAGTGGTGACTCTCGTCGTCTGACTGATGAGGCACTTACGCGTTCTTGAACTTGCATACCCTCCCGAACTTCTCACACTGCACACACCGTGGATAGTCCGGATCACATTTGATTTTCTTCTCCCTGCACGTAATGCACGCGATTGCCAGCCTCTTCCTTGGCTTCCCTGCTTTCGTCACGCCCCAGTGAGCATTAACCGCTTCTCCATCGATCACCGTCTTGCAGTGCGTCCCATCGTCGTAGAAATAACACATTCCTTCCCCTGGGACCTCCGCTTGTCGGACAAAGCGTGGCAAGAACTGAGTCCCAGTCCAAATCTTCGGCCCCAGACCATCCTTCGTCGTGGTTGCATCCCCAGACACCGTGCTGGCGGGAGTGGGGGGATAGTTGAGCGTTGCTGGGGCCTGAGAATCTCTAAATGTCGGCCTGGGCTCTGGCTCGGGTCTCTGCAGGGGCGGTGGCTGCGGGATATACTGGTCAGCGTGAGCCCTGAAAGACGAAGATGTGTCTCTCGAGAAGGGCTCTTGACGAGAGGTTTGAGACTGGGGAGACCAGTTGTTTACAGCAGGTGATTGCTGCGTCCTGGTGGTCTTTTGAGGAGTATAGCGTGGTTCATATCGAGGTGATTCTGGTCTCCCCCCGACTTGGGGAGGGAGTGAAGGAGGTTGGAAGCCAGGTCTGTCAACCTGCTCTGGTTTTGAGTACGGATACGGATGAGAGGTAGCTGGCCGTTGGAAAGCGAATGCATCGTACGCCCGATCTGGGCGGGCGGGTGTGGATGGATGTCGAGGGTCGAGTGGAGAGACAGCTGGGAATACAGGGCTCTGTCGGTCTGAGTATGGGGACTGGGTAGGTCCGCCAAACAAGCTGCTCAAAGGCGGTAACTGTTCTCTCTGGGAATTTTGGGTCGTCTCTGGCCGGGTCTGATACATGTCTCCTACTCTTGCAGCGGGGACCTCATTGATCCCTCTCTTGTGGTCAGACGTTATTGAGTGCGGCGGTGACAGGTCCCAATCATTTCTCTGGTACCGGCGCTCTGAGTAAGGACCTGATGAGAGGGCTGAAGACTTGTGGGACTCTGGGGTGGTATATGAATCCTGGGTAGTTCTTCGCTCGTAGACTGAAGGCTGTTGTTCATGGAGGGCCGCGGGGATTGGCCGGGTGTATATCTGGGTCATCTTGCCAACCACAACGGACCCAAGATTGAGTAGCCTACTAAGTGGCCTCTGAGAGCGCTTCCTGGTGAGAGACGGGATAGAATAGATGCAATGTAGCGCTGTGGCACGGGTTCTCTTCTCTATTCGTTGAGAGCCAGCTATTTCAGGAAGAGGGTTGCCCGGGCTTACTTCCAACAATACAGCTAATGGTTATTCTGTTTTCACGGCGGCATTCACAACAGAGTGGCGTCTTGTCTGCCCGAGGGGGTGCGTCCGAGGATAGGGCAGAGGTCTGTCGTATGGATGTGGAATGGAGGTGGGGTTGTCTGATGTTAAGAGGCCTCGTGGATGTAACAACAGCACGAGGGGAGAGCCGACAAGGAGGGTTACTGTACAACAGTGCAGATGATATGAGACGGGACAGATAAGACTGGCCGTTCCCAACAGATGTATGGAGAGGAGGACGAAGTCTGTCGGTACTGGAAGAAGAGAAGGTGTGGCTCATGCGCTGCTGACCAGTGCGGCCAAACCCATTCTTCTGGGAGCGGCAGCTTGCAAGGTCGGGGGGCCTGTCTAGCACTGACGGCGGCAACAAGTCGTTGTAGCGTCAGCGGGCGTCACGACGGCCGGCCCCAAGAGCCCAAGAAGAGCCAAGGAGGTTCTAGCTACGGCCTAGCTGCTGCAGGAAGGTGCTGTCCGCCGGGGCCTGTACCCTCGTACGTACGTTGTAGGACATGCGAGTAGTAGCGTCGGCAAGCAGGGAAGGGGAAGGCTGGGATGGGGAAACGCCAAGTGGAAGAGCGTTCAAGTAGGAGTGTAGGAGACTTCTTGTGAGTAGCGGGAGACGGGCTGGGAAGCGGCCGGGGCGGGGAGGAGGAGAGACAAAGGGAGACTTGGGAAATCCGAAGATCTTGGACGATCTCCTACGACAACTTTCTCGACTAGAGCGAGGAGGGAACTGAAACGACAACAGGGAGGGACCAGGATGCTGGAGTAGCAGAGAGAACTGAACGAGTTACAACAAAGGAGTGATCGCTCGGGATTTGCACATACTCCCCCTGACTTCCTAAGGCAGAACCGCACAGCCTTATCTGACTTCTTACCCTCTTCGGCTATGCCGAAAGAGGGACAACGGCGAGTCGGCAGGCGAGGTGGAGGGGGAGGGGAAGGGGGGAGCAGTAGTGGAGGAGGGCAGGTGGACGCCGGGGCTATCACTCCCTGAAGCTACTGAACGACGAGCGAGACTCGAACTTGTGGGGTAAAAGGAGCGACTATCGAGAGGGACGGATCTTTGCGAAGGGAAAAGGAGGCTTAAACCTGCTTGGGCAGTTCTTCCAACCGTACTACGACGACTTCAGTACTGTTAGACGGCAAGTCGTTGCTAGCCTGACTCTCAAGCTTACAAGTCAGTCAGGGGGTCGAGGGGTTACCGGTGCTGAGGTACACTACTGACAGCCCTCAGGGATGCTCGTTGTTAGGTTATTGTGAGAGGTTGTCTCGGACAGAGCTAGACTATACGGAGCCATCGTCGGTAAGAGAGCTGCCGTGTGGTGAGATTCGTGAGATTCATGAGAAAGTTGCTCGTTAGAGAGAGTATGACGGTACTGTTGGACATACCGTCTCTTACCGTCTTACCGTTTCCCCAGCGGCAGGGAAAAGTGGGCGAGCAAGGGAGGGTGGATCCAGACCCCTACATCCGGACAACGATAGGGAGATAGGATGGGGCAGTACAAGACTGCAAAAGTACCGTACTGTACAATTGTCAATGGTACCGCCGGACGCAGAGACTTAAGGAGCGGTACTTGACTGTACGCACTTTGGCGTACTCTAGTCCTTGTGCCGCGTACGAGACGCTTTGAATAAGAGATTTGCTATTGAATAATTGGCGACGAATCCTTCCATAAGCCGTTCAGTCGCCAACACCAGGACTTGCAAGGCGCCCTTGAACAGCCGCCGATCGATCATGGGGCTCCGACGTAATTCTCCGGCAGCTGATATGGCGCGCTGATTGGCTGAGACATGCATAAGACAGAGGGCCCTTCTCCGGAGTACGTCTAGAATGCGAGCAATGATCCGGCACTATTGACCTATCTTTGGTTCCCTACAGCAAAGCTATGTGTTGGCTGAAAAGGACTGGTACATTTTTAGACGGGGCTTTTAGACCTTTGATTGAGACTTGAGAAGTTGGGAGAGCCTTGGGACCCAGAAACACGATGATGGTGGCTTGCAGTTGGTGAAGACTCGGCAGAAAAGTCAGGATCCATTTTTCCGTTTCTCTTTTCCATGGAGTTCCAAAATGTCTGACATCCTCGATACCGCTTCTCGTCGCTCGTCGGCAACTAGTGTAGCTTGGTCTGCAATCCCCACAGCCCAAGCGTCATCTACCTAGGTGCAGCATGATCCATGATCCATGGCCCATGGCTCAAAACTTTGTTTCTTCCGGAGTCCGTACTGCGATCGTATCGTATGGGTCCCCAGCGTGTCCCGTGATAAGGATTAGCACTCCAGATACCGGATCTGGGAATTTTAGGCGCAGCGCTTGATACACTCCGCAAGTAACAGGGTCACTGTGTGGCGGTGGCATGCTGGGATCTGGACCGAGTATTTATTTCGAGTATATTCGAGGAACTTTTTATGATTCGATAGGAGGTTTTGTCGGTATTTCCATACCGTGCTACGGTAGTAACAGGGGAGTAAGGACGGACTACGACCATTACTCCTACTATTTCCATTGTCTCAGCCTCCCGTTTTACGGGATGTTGTCACCAAGTGCAGAAGAAATATTCAACAAGCAAAAGGAAGAAAAAAATTGAAAGAAAAGAGAAGCAAAAAAAATAAAAATAAAAATAAAGTAAAACAAAAAGAATAATGATTGCCATGGCACCGGCAACCAGAGTAACGTTTCGCCGAGAGGGGTTTACACTCTTTTTCCCTTGGCCAGTCAAGACAACGCTCCGGCCTGCTTGGTATGCAAGTGATCCCAATCTCCACGTGGTTTTGTATTCCCCAAACACCACCGATCGCTGGGATCCCAGACGCCGTCTTGCACCTGGCGTGACGCTAGAGCGGCGGGCCAGGATTCTTTTGCAAGGGATGTGAGGGTCAAGGATTGTGGTGGTGCATCGTCCGGCGATACCAAGAACACTCTACTTAGAGTCTAGAGCCCTTCTGGAACGAGTGGCTGCCAATGGTCGTGCGAGCCGTCAGCGTTGTGGTTGCAGCGGGGCGCCAGAGGGCTAAGAATAACCTGCCAGGACGGAGGATGCGTGAGGTTGCTGTATGATAATGTACGATTGTGTTGACAGGTGGGCAAAATAGAAGAGCTTGTCAGATCATACAGGTGTAGTGCATGTATACATGTAAATAACATCTATACACATATATGATTCCAACATCCAAGAAGGGTTTGTTGCCGAGATCAGAAAACAAGCGAGCCGCCCCCCTTCACCCCCTTATGCCCCTTGCCTCCGCTCGACCAGCCGCTGCTCCGCTCCTTCTCCGTCATACCATCACATCCCAGACAAGAGCCAAGATCACGAAAGCCAAGATCACGAAAGCCAAGATCACGATGCCCATCCTCTTCCCTCGCTTCCGGCCTTGGGTATACGTACAGCGATACTTCTGAGAAGGTTTCGTAAGCCAACCAACAAAGACCGGGTGTCGAATGGCTTACAGGGTGTGATGTTGCCCGAGCAAAAGAACTGTGCAGACAAGATGGCCCGCAACATCATGAGACTGTAATAAAAGACCGAGTAGGTAGGCAGAAGTCCAGAAGTACCCCCTCTCGCAACAACGGCCGCAATGGGACGGCTCGTCGCTCTCTTGGTGGGGAGACTTTGGAAGCTTGGGTATACTGTACCAAGAATTCTTGGAAACGGTACATCTGCCTCTACCGCTATCTGCTTCACGTACAAAGTACACAAGAATCGGGGACTCCTTGCAAGTTGCAACCGTCACCCGGTCCCACCCCATGTGCCGCTCACACGAGCACAAGAATACCGCGCAGGGATGGGCCCCTCCCCCCCTCTCTCCCCTCCCTGTTCCTCTGCCGCGAATCTTCTAGTCTCATTCTTTTCCTTCCTTCTTTCCCGACCGTGCCTCGTAGCTGCAGGGACAAGCGCCGCGCGTATTTGGGAAAAGCGCCATGGGTGCCCCTCGGCTCAAGGATGAGTTACTACTGGACTGGTCCTAGTGGCAGTCCGTGATGCCGCCAGTGTGAAGTACCGTGGACGGAGTAGTACCTAGGATGGTATAGTGCCGTCGTGATTCCCACAGGCCGGCCTGCACTGCAGATATATGGAGATGAGGCGGGAAGCTTGGGTCAGGTCTGGGTCAGGACCGTCAGGTTCGGGCTGATGCCCGCCAAGGGTGCCACGGTGCAACGAAGAAACGATAAGCTGCCGCCGGAGAAGTGTGCCGAGACGGCCGAGACGGCCGGGAGGAGGATCAACTCGTGTTGGTTCATGGTTGATGCATTATGGCTCTCTGTCCCCTTCTACCGTCCCGTGCTATTCATGAAGACATATCCAACATATCCACAACCCTGCATGGAGCAAGCACTCTGGCAGAGTCGAGGCTTTTGAAAATTGTATACCGCACCGCTCTGCACTGCACTGCACTGCACATGTATGTAACATGTATGTACATACATCATGTACGCCATCTGCAGCACCTATTGTAGGTCTGAGCCGAGCAGCCCAGATCTTGACAAGCCTTTCTACGACTATATCAGAGAGCTACCTACCTGACCGATGGCTTCAGCCTTGAGCTCTCAAGCCGCGCGCAGATTCCCAGCACAATGCTACCCCTCTTCGCCAACCCAACAAGCCACGTCCAGTCCGGCTGGGCCCAAAGAAACAGTCTCCTGGAGGTAGCGAGCAGGAGAAGTGAGCGGACGTTCTTACTCGCTCGCACCACCTCTTAACACCGGCATCCAGTGTTAATTAGGACACTCTCCCGTCCCCAGCTTACGAGCCGACGAATCAGCCCCCCGCAGGGCAATCGATAATTATCACCAGTGCACCACTCTATAGTCTGTCTGAAGTATACAAGTACTATAGGCGATACGCACGTATGGTCCGTCTTCTCTGTATCGTGACTATCGTCTGAGCCAGGGAGCGGCATTTCAAGAATCAGACCTCCCGGCCGAGCAGAAGTGACTCGTGAGGGCCAGCATCGAGATCCTGATCCTGATCCTCCCACCTTCAGTTTCAGCCAGGACCCATACCATCATGATACTATCAGTAGACGTGAGCACTGCAGATTTCCCAAGTTTGCGCCCACGGTGTTACCCAACAGGCGTCATGATCCCGACAGGCTCTCTCTCGGGTTCGGGACTCTCTCGCTTGCCGACTACCACCGGGGAAATGTGGTGATGCCGAAGAGTCGGTTCCTCTGTAGTTTCTAATTTTAATTGTATTTGAGTTTTATTTGTTTTTGTTTTTGAGAGATCTCGTTTCAAAACCCAAATGTACGTACGTGTGTGTGTCGCGGAAGCTCACAGCACGGCAATGGTGATGTACAGCAGCGCTGCAGGCGCGCGCTGGGACGCCCCTGATTGGTGGACTTACGAGTTGGATCTTGGTATTTGGATGTTTTGGCTTATATTATATAAAGAATATGTAATATGGTAACTCCTCAGATAATTATTGGCCAAGCTCTGCCAAAAATATTTCAATTAACTACTACAGTAGCCTTCTGTACTGTCCCGTTGCCAACAGATGGCGCGCATCAATGAATATCGGCAACGACGCCGGACTCCAGTTAAGAGACACCAGCCGCCAGCGGAACGACGTTTCCTTGACACACGGCCCAAGTTACTAGTTAGTAGTTAGTTGCAACAGTGCCGTGGAGCCGGCAAAGACATTAGCGGTGCCTGAGAGCTGAAACGTGAGACCTGCCTTATTTTCATCTATTTGTTTGTTTCTTCCTTCCTTCATTTTTAGTTTTTTGAAGTCTGAATCAAACCAGATTGACTTCGACTCAAGAACTGCCAGCTCTTCTCTCTCGTCTAATTTTCCCGGAAGCAGCAAGGCCATCGTTGATCCCACGTTTTCCCATCATCCGTGCACATCACGCCGGGCCTCACGCCCTAAAACTACCGAATGAGGGGTCCGGATATGCCGTGATTGGTAGGCCAGGGCGTCATAGGCTCACAGAGTCGCAGCTTTTTACCGTGAAGCTCAGAGCTCTGCCGCTCTTCTTCTCAGGGCCGCTCGCTCTGTCAGAGCTGACGCAAGCCGTAACCCTAACCTCCACCGGAGCTTTGCCTTCTTCAGCAGCTCGGCCGGTACGGTACGCTGCGTGCAGTACAGGAGCAAGGCGAGGCGAGGCGAGGCGACGACGACGTTGTTGGAATGCGGAGCGAGGGCCTTTTGTTTATACCCTCTGACCTCTCATGCTCTTGTTGTTGAAGATACTGAAAATAATTCCAGCCACCTCGGCCGGCCAAGCGGCCTCTCCAGTCTCTTGGGCATCTGCGATCCTATCATACCATATCATCTAGGATCTTGGACTCTTGCATATGCCAAGGGGCGCTCCCTCGAGGTTGAAGAGGAGGTTGGTATTTGGATATTCGGAGAAGAGACAACATCCCGTGCATACACGAACCCGCCCCTTTCTCGGGGGTTCCCTCTGATGGGCGACGCTGCTGTAAGTAAGAATGATGTTCTCCGTGCGTACGTCGTGCTTCTCTGGGTCTTCTTCACCCTCCTCTTCCCAAAACTTTAGGTTCAGAGTTTATCCGTCCATATGACATGCCTCCCTCCCCATCCCCCTCGGCCCAGCGTCCCGAATAGGTAAATGTGCCTTGATGATAATCTCCTCCCATCTCCCTACCGCCTCCTCGCAGCCGGGTGCATGACCGAGATTATCCCATACCATAGGAATCAGGATATGCCGTGCGCACTGGCTCGGCAGCGCTCCTCGCTATCATTATTCAGACGGGGCCCTCTCGTCTGTGCTAAGCATGTCAAGTCAACATGGAGAAGGTGGATCTCCCCCCTTCCCCCTCCCCCCCCCAGCTCCGCGGGAGAAGCTGGCCCCCCCTTGCCTTGCCCAGCCCAGTACGTCCGTAGCCAGACCTCCCTCGCCGGCGCAACGCGTAACGGCAGGACAGACAATAATAACCCATGCGCCGCCATCCATGCGCGCGCCACGCCTCCCTTCTCGAAGGCCGGCCGAACAGACAGTGAGATACGACAAAAGCGACGGGCCCCTATCCTGGCCCCGGTCGCTATGCCACATGGCTACCAGGGGCCTGCCCCTGAGCGGTTCGCAAATACGGAGCCCTTCCTGGCGACGCATCCATGAGCCAAGCCATGGCACGTTGCGGCGCAGAACAACAGAGCTGGTAGATTCTGAGACCAAGCTCGCTCGCTCGCCGCCGCCTACCGCCGGCACAGGAGTGTCTTGTCTCAGTACGATTCTCGAACTGCGGCAGAGAGAGACGTGGGCGCGGCAGGGAATGAGCTGATCATACAGCCGGGCGCGCATCCCAGGTGCCGCCAGCAACGTGGATTCCAGGAAGGGATAGCAGCTGGTCAGCTCTAGCAGCGGAGTAAGCAAGAATGCCTCTTGATTGACTGACTGCGCGACACTTACTTTATTAGACGGTGGGTTCGTCCATGGCATCGCATGGTAGAGGATTCCGCAGAGGACTGTCGGAACATGGACCGTCAGACGCGACCGTCGCAACGGCACTGACTGCTCGCTCCTTTCTCTTTACTCTGTACGTCCGTAAGAGTCAAGTTCGCTCGTGCGTCGCGTGGCTAAAGAGTTCGAGCATCCGGTCTCAATTCAATCATTGATAGTCGGCCATGTTTCGAGCCGTCTGACATTCTCTTCCCCTATCTCTATCGTGAGGTACGAAATCCTTGTATCAACCAATTTGCCAATTTCCCTACTCTTGATCCAAATTCGAAATATGTTGAGCGTTTTGGTTCATCGATCACTCCTAGGATTCAATTTCCTTCTTCTTTTCTTGATTTTTCCTTTCTTCCTCTCGGGTTTAGAGATGAATCTCTTCTAATTTCTATTCTCGCTTCCCCTTTCCCGCTCACAGAAGCGGTCAACGATGGCCATCCCTCCTTAATCCAACACCCGGATCTAGATAGAGGATTTTCTTGCGCCACAACTCCCCATCTCCCACTTTCAAAATAGCCGTTCACCGTTTCGCAAGCATTTCGTTTTGTGGAGCGAGGCACGTGGCGAGTACTAGAATAGGTAACCGCCAGTGCGGGAACTTCGGAAGTGCCTTGATGATATGATATAGAGAGGGGATTGCGAGATGGATTCCCAATATGGTTGTCTTCCGGGTTGTTGTGGATACGTAGCTATCTCCTCGTGTACCGTGCGCATGGCCTCGATGATAATACTATTATAATTTCTCCTGCTCAGCTACGGACCCCATCTTTGCCAACTCAAAGCGGGCACGTACCCAGCGGTTGCGGTGAGCAAGCCTGTCTTCTATCTATCTTTCTGTTGGGACAGCCCTCTCTCTATTATCGATTTATCGTTGCTGTGCTCTGGTTTGTTTGAACATTTTTAAGATATGCCACAGGGAAATGGGTGTTGGTGAAGCTGGTTTTGTGGTAATATGGGCCAGGCATTCCCGGATTTAAAGCTAGTGCCAGCACAAATTTGGTAGTAATCAGTGACAGAGAGAAAGGCTTGGTGACACATATCCACCATTGTCAGCACATTGCAGAGAACATATACTCTCAATATGGAAAACCAGTCAAAAGCTCCAGTGGCCAATTGCATGAGCAATTTGTCCTCGACCAAGGCAAAAAAGGAATGAGGGCATTGAAAGATACAAATATCGAGGCGTGGGAGTATGTTAAAGCTCTTGATACGTTCACCTTCCTAGCTTATCACGTTAACGCTCCGGGATAACTCTCGATTTCGCGGTGATGCATGATCATGAGTCAAACATCGTTGACAGTGTGAATAGGATGTGGGGATAGTTTTGCATACTTGGACGATGAAACGGTTTGCTAAGCGCCAGCAGATCAAGGCACCAAGCAACTCGCTGGCAACTGATTGGAAGAATACAACGATCGATTGGCTAAAGCTAGAACATATATATACTCTTTCTTATGCTGGACGAAGCATCTTTCAAGTTGATACACCACGACGCTATCGATAAGAACCTAGTTAACCTATATTTATTACGGACCTCTGTTCCTACCTTACCTTAAAGACTACTAATCTCCTTGCTCTCATGCAATTGCTTGCTGTCTGTCTCCTTCACAACTAGGATCCAATTAGTAGTCTCTTTCACTCTAAATATACCCAAGCCTTCCGGGACACATTATACATATAAATAAAACACGGTAACACCAATCCTCCCAATTATCAAGATACACGATCTCAATCAAGCCTCATAACTCAAGTGAAGCCTCCTCAAATTGCTAAGCTTCGTGGACGGACCTTGTACATGCAAAGCGCATTCGCAAAAGTCGGTTCTGGAAGATGTCATGCTATAAGTGCATAGCTTGTTTTGAGACTGGCTACAATTTCAAGGACGTTATCTAAATCAACCTGTTCCCTATAGGAGTGCTCAAGATCATCGAGTTGACGTCGACGTTAACGATTTTTGACGGTGGACGGATCAAGAAAATGACGCTCTGTGTAGATCCAGTATCCATCATGGCTAGAGATGGCTATCAATACTGTCAAGCTTCCCCTTCCAGAGGTGTCAAAACTCAATTGGACAGTAGCGCTTCATAGGTGGAAGAGAGGCTCTCCATTTCTTTCAAAGAAGGAGTGTTGTTTAGACCATGGGTTGAGTGAGCATCGAGGGTAGACCAGATATATCAAAGAGGCTCCTAGGAACAGGTTATATATCTCGACGTTTAGAAGTAGCACTAACTTTGATACAGTGCCAAGGATGTCTAGAAACAGTAATTCAACCTGTAAAAAAAGGGCGTATAAACAACCTTATCTGAGCCAACACGTCAAAGTAAGAAGACAAGGGTAGAGACGTTGGCATGTAGAGGCAAAACTGCTTTTTGGACGGACGGGGTTTTAAACATTAATATAACTTTGCTAATGGTTGTTAAATACTGTTTTGTATAAGCTCCTCCTTGCTTAGTGCTGCGGTCAGGTTCTGGTTAACCTGACTACAAACCTGTGGATAGACAGACACCTTGCTAGAAGTTGTACTGGACGCTGCTTGATTGAGTCTCCTCGAATACGTCAGTCGATATATTCCGCCTAAGTGATCGTAGCTGTATGTATCTCCGCATTTATCTGAACTATGAGCTTATAACAAATTAGATGCAGAGAGCCAACAGGAATAGCCGTTAGTTTTGCACATACTGAACTTTGAAGGCTGTATCAACTCCTTTAGGTGCTTTCGTCATTGTCTTGCCGTTTGCCGTCCATATCAGAGCACTATTCACTGAAAGAGAGCTTGTCAGGCTTGGGAAGGCCGTCCCTATCTACGCTGTAACGCAGTCAAACTAGAATTCTGGCAAAACCGGAGCGATATTAACCGGTCGTTCAAGACTGTTATCTGTAAACTTAGGAACGCCGCCTAGTATAGCCTAGAATCGAGCCTGGCTTGGGTCATCAAGAGGTTGATATGGTAGATAGTCCTGGATACTAATGCAGCTGCCAGCTGCAGCCTTCCTAACGTTTGTTTTGATCAGAGAGCTGTGTAAGGTCGGTTTTCTAGAGGCAAATAGAGAGAGTTTACTCACTCCGTTACATGAACATGTTGCCTTTGATCGTGTCTCTACCACACTGACTCTAACTAAACGTGTCGTCATCTAAGAGACAGCCCCGGAATGCTTGTTTTGCCTCTGTATCGATAATGGACGTTGAGCATCTCTGTGAAGCTAAAAGAGAAAAAAAGGGGGTTGGGGGGGGGGAGTAATGAGCTACGCTCACGGTTCCCTACTACGGATTTTCGATTCCGCGAGAGCGTTATATAATAGTAATTATATAAAGACGGGCGAATTGAAACTAAAGGGGGGAGAGATGTTTATAAAAGCTTCTAAGCGTTGGCTTGGACAGCAAAACCATTAAGACCTCCCTGCTTTGGTTTATATTGCACTTCGAGTGGAATCTACCTACCTAGGTAGGTAGGTGAACTTGTTAATCGCTCTTTTAGACTTTAGTAGTGTAACAAACTAATATTCCGATCAAAAACCATATTCCTGTATGAATTGCTCCTTAAGGCGATACATGAAAGTACTAGGTAGTGAACATTGGCCTCAAGATAGCGAGAGTCTAGAGAATGCCAAGAGAAGTAAGTAAGACCTTGAAATAACAAGCGAACAAGGCCGGACAGAGGTAACAAAAGCCATAAAACGACATATAAAGAAATTCAGGATATAGACCCAGCGATATATACTTCCGGCCGGCAACACAAAAGGTAAACTTGGTTGCTGACGGAAAGGAACAGAAACTGGGAGCTATGATATCGACTTTTTATCGTTTGGAATTGTAAAAACAGTAGGTTTTTGAGAATCCGAGCAGGAGAGGATGCAAAAGCACTTTCGAAGATTGCAGAGACCGTACGTATGCGCGTGACTGTACAACAGCACCTTCTAATCGAGAAGGTAAGGTAAGGTAACTGTAGGACCTTGTCCTCGATTCCTTATGAAAAATCAACCCAAACAAAAATAATCAATCAATTAAACGCATCCTGTTAACAAAAAGTCCGAATCCAGACCATCTCTCTCATCAGTCTATGTTACTTGCCGGCCGATGCATTCTGCTGTCTGTGTTCTTCTGGTTCACTCTCTGTTATTCCTAGCGAATCCATGCTCTCGGATATATGATCATGATCATGAAAAGGAGCGTCCGGGGGATTCGGGAGGGCCTACCTTATAGACCAGCTCTCATACGTAAAATGAGGTACCTACCTAGGTTTGCCAAGAATATGCTGGAGTTCCTCCTCGCTCGGATCATCATCTAGATATAGGATATTTTGGAATTCTTACAAGGCAGAGAGGCAATCCTTCCATTGATAATTGATTTCTGCGATCTGTGATAGTAGCAGATTGTTAGTTAGTAAACAGGAGACATGTATAACTGACTATTAGGAATTTAGGAGCGTGAACACGCCCTTGCATCTCGCTACCATATCAACAGAATTCCCTCCACAATCAGAGCAAAAGAATTAATCTTCATCTTCATCGTCTTCATCGATGCATTCAGGCGGCTGGCTGCTCATCATAAAGCCTCCTGCGTTTTGCGCCTCTATCATCAGCTTGACCTTCCTCTGCGTTTTCGTTTTTTTTCGGGGCGCGTGGAGATCTGCACCGTCTCGTTTTGTGTGCCAGATGTTATCCAAACTTAACTAAACAATTTCGAGAGCTCACCGCTTCTAACTAGAGGCAGCATACCTAGCTGGGACCAAAGCATCGAGGTCCACAAGCTTGATGGCTCACTCTACATGATGATAATGACCAGGTAAGGAAATCTTGAAAAGTACACAACCAGCAAGCAATAACCCCAACACAAATCAAAAATACATATCGACCAGCAAAATTAAACTAAAGTCATTGATTTAAAGTGTGGAAGGAGGGGTATCTTGAACTAGGATGCAATGGCTCGCTTCGCTCGCGTAGGTGCAATGCTTAGTCACGTGACCTAAAAATATTTGATTAGTAAGCATAGTACAGAACAATTAAGCCCCTTATTACCTGTAGACGATAATAGTAACGGCACGTGATATTAAAATCGCTACTTACAGATAGAGCACTCCTATTAGCTATAAGGGGCTTAATTAATCTCTTTGTTACTGTTAAAAGAGACAATAGTAGTAGTTAGCTATATAGAAACTCGATCTTAACGATCCTTTATCCTACTTACTACTAACTCTAACTCTAACTTTAACTTTAACTATAACTACAACTCTAACTTTAACTACAACTATAACACTAAAGACAAAGTTAGTATACGGCCCTACTTACGGCCTGTTATTCCTAACCTTATAGACTGTTTCTAGATAGATAGATTCGAGAAGGACTTTCCTACGCCTGCTAAGGGTACTATAATTTATAGAGGCTTATAGTAAGTTAACCCTTAGATCTAGAGAGTAAAGAGACTAATAGATCTAACAGGCTACTAACCCTCCTCGCCTATAATAGTAACCCCCTTACTAGTACGTAAGTAACTACTTACCTCTAGCCGTAACAGACTACTATATACGTAGCTAATAGCCTGTTAATAGTTAGGCTAGCTTAGTCCCTAGCTCTCTCCCTTCTAGCTTTAAAGCTGTGTTCTTAGCTAGCGTCGCGGCCGCTATTACCCTAGCCCTTGCCGCTACTACTGCCTTATAAGTTAGCTAAAGACCTTAAATACAAAGCGTATAGTAATACTAACCTGTCTGTTAAGGCTATTGCCCTTACTACTACTATAGCTACCGCCCTTACTACCCTATAAGTTAGCTAAAGACCCTAAATACAGAGCGTACCTTAATACTAACCTATTTATTAGGGCTATTACCCTTCCCTTCCTTCCTTAGAACGCTACTTGTACTATAACGGCCCTTACTACTATAGTACTATAGCGGCCGGCGACTCTTTATCCGGGCCGTAACCTACTAAACTAAAACCAGGCTAGTAACCTAGAGGTAGAGCTTGCCTATATCGTAGGTTAGGTAAACCTTTTAGGCTATAGCTATTGTTAAAATAGTGCCGGCCTATAGATAAAGTGTGTTATAGTACCTAGACAGCTAAGTTAGAGCTGTACGAATTACTACTATAGTAGTAAAGAGATCTGTTACTCTCTCTATAAGTTAACTTAATAGGGCAGATTTAGGGCATACTATAACTAATAGGCCGTAGGCTAGACTTCTATACCTACGCTGTCTACTGCCCTTACATCTACTATTAACGCTATATTTACAGCCGCGCCTATATTCCTTAGCCTACCTGTTATACTACCTGTCTTACTAGTACAGGCCTTAAGAGCTGTACTTACGGCCCTAGTAGCCCTAGCCCTAGCCTTAGGCCCTTGTCCCTTACGTCGCTATAAGTACACTACCCTTATTATATATAGACAGAAAACTTACTACGTATAGTAGCCTTCTCTACTATTACCTTAGCCGCTAATAGTAACGCCTTATAACATCCTAATCATAAGTCTATAACTAACTAGTAATAGCTACTATCTTTCTACTAGCCCTAGCCCTAGTATACGTGCCTACTACTTACCTTACTACCGGCCCTTGTTCTTACTATAGCCCTAGCCCTTACAGCCCTGTTTCTGCCGTCCCTAGCGCTAGCGCTATTAGAGTACTACTTACACTACGTAGCTACTTTACCTAACTTCTTAATAAAGCCTAAACCCTAGGCTAGGCTAAAATCGTAGGCTACTAGGCCGAAATCTAGCTTAAGCTTACTGTCTTAGCCTAAGCTAAGGTAAAGGATAAGGACGACGATAATAAAGAGAAAGAGTAAAGGTATAGTTTACAGACTACTAAGTCTTATAAAGAGCGTCTTTATAAGGGTTATATAATAAAACTAGAATAATTATACTAAAGTATATACCTAAAACCTCTCTAACGCCTATAAACAGTAAAAACAGACCGTAAAGTATAGATATAATACTTATAAAAGAATAATATATAGTATATAACATATATAGTATTATAAAAATAGACAACGCTATAAGTATATAGCTAACGCTATACGCCGTTAAACTATAAAGGATTACTCTATTAGATTAATATCTTATAACACCTTTAGGTAGACAACATTAGTAGTAGTACTTACCCCCTCTAGTAAAAGAATAGACAGGCCTACTATAGACGTAACCTAAGAGACGGCTATATAGAACTAACTGTAAGAGAAAACAAGGAACCGTAAATCTAGCCTAATCTATAAAAACGACTACCCTTAAGACTTATTAATCGTTATAACAAAACTTAGACAGACCGGAAACTACTTATAGATTAGGGTAAAAGAGAGAGAATCCTCTTTAGTAGACAATAACTTAATATAAGAGATCGTCTATAACTACCTGTTAAAGTTACTACTAATAAACCAGGCCTTAATATAGTACTGTTATAGCCTAGTAACGACTATCCGTAACCTGTTATATAGCCCTTCCTAAGGGCATAGGTTCTATAACACTATAATTAGAGTGCCTTCCTTAAGTTTTAGGGTTAACAAAGGTAACGACAAGAGATCGATACTCTATAGGTACTTAACTAGTAGTACTATAACGTCCGGATTAGTATCGTTTACGTCTACTAAGTTAACTACTATATAGGTCTGTAACTCGCCTTTAGGATTAAATAGGCTAAAGACTAAGTAATTTAGCTCTGTTATAGTCTTGTTTAAGGTAGATAGGATCGTCTAACTATAAAAGACGGTAAGGTCTATAACGGCCTACTCTAATAGAGCCTATAAGTAAACAAAGTTAATAAGCTTGTATATAGTCTAAGGCTAAGAGATATATAAGGGTATCGTTACCTAGCCGTAAAGGGTAGGGTCGTACAGTAGGCTACTAATCTACTATACAAACTATTAATCCTATAGACTGTCCCTTACCTATATATTAGTCTATAAGCGTAACTACCTAAGCTGTAGCTAGATCTACGTATTCTAAAGGGATACTATAACGATATTAGCCTACAAGCCGTAACAGACGACTAGAAAGATCTAAGTAAAGTCCCTACTAAGGATAATAGGCACACTACTAAAGAGAACGTTATCTATAGTGCCTTATAAGTCTATAAACAGCCAGTAGACTACCTTAAAACAGTACTTGTTTTATATAAGAACCTTATCCTAGATAATCAAATTAGCCTATTATAAGAGCTTTCTAGCCTATAAAGTCTTAGTTATTATACTACTAGACATCTTATAGATAAGGACAGGGATCTTAAACAAAGAGTAAGAGGTATAGCTACCTAAGAGTAAGAGGGCTATAATACCTATAGAGGTAACATAGAAAACTGTCTTACTTAAGCCCTAGAAGTAGTAGTAAAGGGTCCGGTAAAGGAACGTCTTACTAGTGCCGCTAGGGCCTTAGAGATAGAAGTAGGCTATTTCTAGACTATCTTAAATAGCTATAACAACCTAATTATAGTACTCCTTCTAGCCTGTGTTTAATAGTAGTACTTGTTCTTTAGCTAGAGCCGCCTTTATTATAAGATCGTACTCTTATTTTATTATAGCCTCTACCTAAGACTAATTAAACTTGTTTTTAAGTAACTATACGCTTACTAGAGACTTACCCTAATCTATAAGCCCCTTTTTTATTAGAAACAGTCTATAATCGTAGTAAGGATTAAGTAACAGGAAAGAAAAAGAGCTAGTAGGCGCCTGTCTAAGCCGGTAGCGTAGATCGTTATATAGATTATCTTTAAACCGATCTTATAGAGCTGTTAGATCTGTAATAGCCTTGTAACAGATGCCTAATACTAAAAGCGCCTATAACCTACTTTTAGACATAAAGACCTTAGCCTTATTAAAGTATTAAAACTACTCTTAATTACTCTCGTATAACCTACGTACTACGTACGCGACGTAATACGTTAGGTAGGTTTTGTCCTTAAAATCGTATAGCTCCTTAAACGATTTTAGACTAGGAATAATAGTAAGTAAGAGCCGTAAGTAGTAACGCTTACTTATAATAAGGCTATAGTAGAATATACACCTAATACCCTACCTCTTTTACTATAGGCACTACTACCCTAGCTTCTTATACTATACGTAGTAGTTAGAGAACTCTTAGTATAGTCTTTTTAGATCTAGATTATAACAGGTATTATAGTTAAAGAAGCCTATTAAGGTTGTCTTAGCTGTTTTAGCCCTTACAGCTAACTAAGAGGAGGTTAAGTCTTTACTATAATAGACAGGCTATTAACCCTTTAGGTATAAGGCTAAACGCTCTATATACAAGTACTCTTAGTAATACCTAAACTTAAACAAACGCTAGTACGCCTCTATTATACCTACGTAACAGGCCTAAATATACTACGTAATCTCGTCTATAGATTCTAAAACAGCTATAGTCGTATAATCTAAACCCTTATAAACGTACTTGTGTATATACTTAACGGCTATAACACTTATATAAACCTTAACGTTAATATAATAGTAGAACTTCTAGAGTAGGTACAGGTTATAAGGGACTACTTAACGATTATTACGGGTTACTTACTCTCTAGGGTAGCCTAGTTTAAGGACTATAAACGTGTACTTATTGTCCTAGTGTTAGTATTTAGGGTACAAATCCTTTTAGACAATTGTCTATTCTATAAAAGCCTTTAAGAAGTACTTTAAGTACTTTTTTAGGCTATTAGGCGTTATACTTTATATGTAAGGACTATTAGGATTATTATCCTTATAAGGGCCGTAGGCTATCTAAACCGTAACAACGCTTACTAACTTACCTGTTAGGTCTTACAAAAGGTCTAGGAGCTTAGTATAGACGATTTAATTAATCTAATTAAGGGTAAAGTAATCTGTATATACCTTAAGGAACAACAATAGGTACATGTATAGTAGGCCGCGTTTCTAGTACTTAATCGTGTATACGTAAGTACTATAAGGCCTAAAAACACCTTTATAGACGTCTTTTAATAGCTTATTAACCTTTTAGCAAAAGATACAGACTACTATATTAGGCTAATTACTAGTACTCTAGCCTTATAATAGCTGTTCCCTAATCTCTAGCTAGTCTAGGTTTACTATAAAAGTAATAAAAAGGGTTAGCTTACTAAAGTAACAGACAATAGCTATTAAATCCTAAAACTACTGTTATATACTCTTATTACTACCTATATAAGTAGCCGAGAAGACGATCTTACGGCCAAGCTTGTTAAGGCTAATATCCTTACGGATTATTGTATTAACTAAGCCCTAGTAGAGATTAGCCCGTATCTTAGGCTAGTTCTGTTTAATCTAGTTAAGATTAGTATACTCGTAATAGACGTAACTATTAACACAATATTACTAAAACAGGCGTCTAGAGTAGTAGAGGATTAAAAACTAGTGTTTATAGGCTATAAGACAGTACTAATAGTACTAGCGCTATTATAGACAGGTCTACTAACAGGTACTATTCTAGTTATAGAGAGTTAACCTATAGTACTAGCCGTAGTCTTTATACAGAAAGAAAAGTACGTAGTAAAGAGGTATATACACTATAGTCGTAAGATTAATCTACTAAATAGCGTAGCTATTCTTACCTAGGTTATAGACTATAAGGACGATATTATAGTACGTTTCTTTTATTGTTTTGTGTATAATAATAGCTACTAGCTTGTCGCTAGTAGTAGGCAGGTTATGCCTATAACAGTCTATACCCTTCTCTAGAACTAGCCGTATTTATAGATTTAATAGTACCTAGAAATCGCCTTACTATTTATAGAGCTACTTACTAGCTATCTTATATAGCTTTATAAAATAATTATTATTATAAAGCTATTCTAAAAGCTCGTAAAGGACTCTAAGGTTTAAACCTATAAACCTCTATAGCTAAATAGAGTCGGCATAATCTAGGTCGTAAATAAATAGCTAGGTAAAGGTAGGGGTTTTACCTAGTAGCGGCTCTAACAGGCCCTAGCCGTAGTAAAGCTTACTATAGATAAAGAAGACGTAGATACCTTAAGTAGTATTAAAACAGGTGTCTTTCTTAAAATTATAAGAGGTAAGTATAAGTACTAAGTTATATACTTATATACTTCTTATAAAGTCCTAGCTATAAGTATCTGTCTTATCTAAGAGCCTCTATAGAAAGCGCAGTAGGTCTATAATACGTAAGAGCTCTACCTCTCTATTAAGGTAGTATAAAATACCCTTGTTAACCTACTATAAAGCGTAATAGTAATAACAGACGTCTGTTATATAGCCTAAATTATAGGCCTTTACTATAGTGTTAAAGTAAGACAAGAACGCTACTAGGTGTCTACTAGGTACAAGATTGTCTTTAGGTATAGAGGGTTATAGACTATTACTAGACTGTTACAAGAGGTATATAACTAGGGACTATAGGGTTAAGAAAGGATTAGAGAGATTAGGAGAGAGTTAGGGGTCGTAAGGCTAGAGCTTAGAGTCTAATAGTAGTGTAAAGTTCGGGTCGTAGAACCTAGAGGATTATAGGTCTATAAAAAGCCGTAAGTATAGAATATTAGTTATAATAGCGTCTTATAGACTTAGAGACAGTCTAGAAACAAGGTCTTTATATACTATAAAACCTCTACGCTCTAAAGTAGCTTCTATTAGAGGCCGGTAAGGGCGTCCTAGCTACTATAAAGGTAGACGCTAGATAACAACACCCTAGTAAGGGCGTCTACAAGTACGTTTTAGAGTAAGGACATCTGTAAGCTCGGCCTTAGAGGCTAGCTAAGTAACGGTTTAATAGGTTAGGCACGCCTTATTAGTATTAGGATCAAGATCTTTAAGTATAGTCCGCTCTACGCGATCCTATATAGTAATAAAAAGGTTAGCTTTACTATAGAAAGCTATAACTACATACCTTATAGCGAAAACACTTCTTGTAACAGGCCCTATTCCTATTAATAGTAAAGTCGACAGTAGGACAGAGCTTGTTACAGGTCTGGCACTAAATAGAAAAGGACGGCGTAGAAGTTAGCGTAAGAGTTAGCGTAAGAGTTAGCGTAAGAGTTAGCGTAGGAGTTAGCGTAGGAGTTAGCGTAGGGGTTAGCGTAAAGGATTCTATTACGAACAGAAGTAGAATAGCTAGGTAGTAGAGAGAGAGCGGATCAAAACAGACAAAACAAAAGGATCTATAAAGAGTAAGAAAGAGGTAAGAGGAGGATAGGCGTTAAATAAAAAATATATAGGTAGGTAAGAGGTAAGGAGGTAGGGAGGTAAGAGAGCGCGTAGGCGCGTCGTAGAGCCTAAGGTAGTAAGGTAAGAAGCGGGCTAATAAGAATGCGAAAAAATACCCCTGTTTTCGGCAAAAGTTCGGTCTATTTTCTAGTATAAGGTAGATTTATATATCAGACTACTTCCTGCCTCAGGCCTTCTAATACTTGAATCCGAATCCTAGCAGTGATCGCCATACCTACCTATCCTATTCCCCTAATCGTTCGGTAGGAATTACAATGAATGAATCTTAGATTAGATTAGATTCATTGCAATATACTAGCGTGTGTTTACCGAGTGCTGTTAGATTCCTCACCTTACTTCGATCCGTTACTCTAAATTCTGAAAAGAAGAACAATGTAGAGTTGGTATATCTAAGGTAGGTGGCAAGCTCCCGACTTAATTCTGTAGTTCTGGAAAAGGGATTCTTGGGCTTGTGACGAGCTCGGGAATAGCTCTTTACTTACCTCCTTAAGGGCTATTATTTGAACTGTCGCCGGGTAGAACGGTTTCGAGGTTCAAACTCAATTGTCATTGTTTTTTTCCCTCTCTGTTACAGGTTGAAGAATGTGGATTAGGTAGGTACTTGTTAGATAGATGATATGATATATTTTTATATTCATATTCGTATTTATTCTGCTTCATATTTCTGCTTTATCGCGCATTTCGATTTTAGATCCCCACACTATATCCCCCTCCCCTCCCCTCCCCCACATTCCCCCTCTCCACACCCACTAAACAACACCCTCCCCCTCCCCCTCATCCCCGACCCCTAACGCCGCCTGCAACAGATCCAGCTGCTTTTGCATACTCTCGGCCTGCTGCAAACAGCTTCTAATCCCGCTCTGCAAACCTCCTAGAATACTATAGATATGTTTCTGTTTCTTGCGCGGTAGGGTATCGATAAGGGGGGTGTCTGGGGGCGGGGGCCGCGTGGGGGGGAGGAGGGATTCTGAGGGTTGAGGGGATTGGAGATGCGGAGCGGATTGAGATTGGGCTTGGGCTTGGGCTTGGGCTTGTTGTTGGTTTTGGAGGAGTTGGGCGCTGGGGGAGAGGGAGGAGGAGGAGCCGCGGCCGGAGGTGGTGGTGGGGTCTTGGGGCGTGCTGGAGATCTCTTGACCGCTGGTACGGGTTCGAGACCGTGGCGAGTCGGTGATTCGCGATGGTGCGTCCTGGGGGGTGGAGAATTTGGGAGGGCGGCGTCGGGGGTCGTCTTTCTGATAGATGACGTTCAGAGGAGGATCTGTGGGAGCGGGAGCCGACGTAGGGGTTCGCGAGTTGACTATCATAGGGGAGAGCACAATGGGTCGATAGGGAGATACGTATGGTCTCCATACATCAGTTCCTTGCAGCGTCTCCCTCTTGCGCTTCAGACTAGATGGGTTCGTATACTCGATAGGCGTCCAGTCCGCGGACTGCGACTGGCGCGGAGGCGCTGTTCGCTGAGATTGACTCTGCGGCGGCTGTTCCTGTCGTTGAGCATCTGCACCAGACGCCTGTGCATTCGATTTCTCCTTCTCCGTATCCCTCGAAGCCCCATCCGCCTCTAAATCAGGTCAACACTCTCCCTAGCCAGAACCAGAACCTCAACAACGAAAAAAAAGAAAATGAGAAAAAAACAAAAGCCAAAAACCTACTCGCAGCTCTCGTCCTCAGATTACACACATTCCCCCTACTCGCCATCTGGCAAGTCGCGCAGGCCCCCCCGAAAAAGCCCTCTAGAAAAACACACACCGAGAAGCGGCCCGCGCCCGACGCGCAATGGGTACACGGGGGCTCATTGACAACTCCGCGCGCAGCCAGCAGACAGGCGCCGCGGGTCTGCACGCGGTCGCTGTCTGTGGATTTCTCGGGCGGTAGCTCCTTGCCTTCGCGCCACGGGATGGGGCGGACGGGCGGGAGGGCGCGTAGGCGCTCGAGGGAGTCGCTGGGGCGGCCGCTGCGGCGGCGGTGCGGAGGAGGGGCGTGACGGAGCTGCTGCTGTTGTGAGGGCGTGTTGTTGTTGTCCATGCTGCTGGGGGCGGAGGACGCGGGGAGGGTCGGCGTCATGAGTGAGGTTGTCGTGGTTGAGGTTCGGGGGGGCATGGTCGTGGGTGGTTGGTGTATGCAGCTTGATGGGCTGGACGCGTCGAGGCGAGACGAGATAGACGACGTCGTTCTGCTGCTGCTGGTGCCGAGGGTTTGGCTCGCGCCGTGCACGTAAGGTAAGATAAGGCAAGGAACTTAACGACACACGGTATAGAATGAATCAATGAATCACGAAAATATATAAAGCTAAGGGAGCGAGGTTTTTTATAAATCGCGATTTCAAATAGACAATTAACTCTATTTTTATTCACACAAAATAATTCAACTCTGCTTAAGCAAGCCACTGACCAACCCTAAGGATTCCCCACCAAACCCCTCGGCATTGGTTCCCTTCCAGCAGCAACAAATAACCTTAATTGCATCGCAGAGCCTCACTAACCCGCCTTCCCCTTCCCCCCTTTTCCCCACGCCCCTCATCATGGTCATCAAGAAGCGCTGTCTCCTCTGGGACTGGACCAACACAGCCCACATGCCCGAAGCGATAGAACGCATCAACTTCAACGGCGCCCTCTCCTCCTGCGCCAACTGGAACGCCTGGGCTCCCCCGGAGCTACAAGGCCGTCTACCCTTCCGCCCCACCGTCCGCGGTCTCGAGCAGCTGACTTCTCCGCAAGAATGGGCCATGATACAGAACAACGATCATGCCATCCTGCACTTCTTCAATGAGCCAGAGCGGGCCGGTATCTCCCCGCGAGACGCTGTTCGCTGGTGGTGCGAGAAGATGGTCCCGCTGCGCAAAGCTACCGGGAAGCAGATCATCGGTCCGGGCTGTGCTAGCGATGCTGAGGGCGAGGCATGGCTCGCGGCGTTCATGGAAGGAGTGGAGGCTGTGGACGAGCCCCCAGATTATCTAGGCGTGCATTATTACGGTGCGGATGGCGGGGCGGCAATCCGGTATCTGGAGATGATGCAAGACCCTCCGTTTTCTTAATGGCGTGCACCGTTGACATCGAATAGGCATGATAGGTACCCGCGATATCCCATGGTGGTGTCAGAGATAGCGTCGATATCGAGGGTGAAAAAGGAGGTGTTTGCTTTCACGGCCCAGGTGGCCAACTGGATGGATCAGTGTCCGTGGATCTTTGAGTATGCATTCTTCGGCTGCATGCGCGGGCTTGCGGATGATTTTGTGAGCCCGGAGGCACAGTTGATGAATTCGGATGGGACAATGAGGTACTTGATGAAGAAGCTGATGGAGGAGCAGCCGATAAGACCGATTTGAGGGGTGAGATTGGAGGCTCAATTCCAATGGGGGGATGGCTGACGGTAGGTATGTAGTATGATTTAAGGTACGTAGGACACCTTTATGGCTATGGCTTGCTCAAGTGTTTAATACTAGCGGTGCTGTTTGAATCAAGCCCGGATTATACACTGAGCCGGACAGAGCCAAAGATTGAGGGAAAGCATTAAGCCAGAGGTTGGGCCAGAGGTTGAGCCAAAGCATTGAGCATAGCATCTGATAACGTCAGAAGGATTGCAAAAACATTATCTTCCAGGGGCAACAAGGGAAGACGAGAGCAGGGGCGGTGCCAAATTGAGGCCATCGGTCACTAGTCACAAGCAGATTTCTCAAAGACCGGAATAGAATTCATGATGTCGACCAAAGAATGCCAGCGCCCGTAAGCCCGAAGGCTCAAATGCGCCAGCGCCAAGTACAAGAATGGACGAATGGATGACTCCTCGCTGAAAGGACAAAACTGCCGATTCCCCCGCCTGTACGCCTGTTTCCCGACCCGCATCATATATAGGAGATGATGTATGGTATATTGCTGTTCCTGTTTTCCAATCCCGTTCACCTCTTCTGTCTTCCGCTGCGGAAAGAAGCTCAGTCATCCTGATGCGAGCCAGAGCTCTGGGTCTGGACGCTGTCGACGCTGTGATCATGGTTGAGGGTGGCATGGGCGTCAGGGGCGCGGCGGCGGTGGGCTGAGGAGGAGGCGGCTTCCATCTGCCTCATGGTGTGCTGGTGCATGATGCGGGCGTAGGAGGAGAGATCATCAGAGGCATCGTTGACGGAGTACTGGGCGGGGGGAGAGGCGGAGAGGCGGACAGAGGGGACGACGACGGAGGGGTCGACGGTGGAGGGTTCGACAGTGGAGGGCTCAACGACGTCGGCGGGGTCCGAGGCAGCCATGGTGAGGATGATTCTGGAGATTTCTGAAGATGTCTGTGGTTCTTCTATGGTTTCTGCAGAGGTTCCTGTGGAATCTGCGCCGGGGACGATGATGTGTGATATGGACGAATGAGGATGATGTCCAGATGCAGGCAGGGAGTATTTGTATGATGGCAGGGATTGTTGTTCCACGGTGAGTCTGATCTCTGATCACTGGTCTCTCGTCTCTGGTCTCTGCTATACCTGATAGACAGCCTCTTGGGGTGGAGTTCTGGAGTTCTGATATAAGGTTTCGAGAAGCAAAGCAACCTCTTTATAGCTGGCGCGCCCATGTCGCATGGCGCACGGCGCGATGCGTCACGGACGGCCAATCAAAACGCCATAAGTCATCACTCGGGAGTTGGGGCTGGGGCCACGCGCTGCGACGTCATCCGGGGAGTCGGCGACTTTCCCTTCCCCGGACGGGGGACGGCTCTGTCTCAGTGAGACACATCGGCACGGCGTGATCGTGGCGGCGGCGCCTCTCTTGGCTGCGGCTCTGGGCTGGGCTGGGCCTTTCTTGCCTTACTGCGCATGGCTGGTGTTGTACTGGGTATAGGTACTACTGGCTCTATGCTGTTCTGTTATACGTGCTACATGCTACATACCTTACCTTAGTGCTTGTTACTTGGTACTTCGTACTTAGTACTCGGTACTTGATACTTGGTACTCGGTACTTGGCTACAGGCTGCGCGGCTTACACTGCTGAGGTCCCTGGCACTGTCAGACACGCCCTTCTCTCCGTCATCCTGTCATCCTGTCACGGGTCCACCAGGCACTCTTCGCCTCCTGTTCGTTCCTCCCTCTTTTCCCCGGACCCGTGACTCTAGCCCTGAATGACTCGCACCATTGATTATGTCATCCGCATCATGACCGCCACTCTGACTCTCGACCCTCGCACTCGACCAGCGAAAGGAGAAACTTGGAAGGAAGGAGCGAAGGAGGAATGATGAAAGAAAGGGTGAAGGAAGGTGGATGGCGAACGTTCAAGGAAGGCGCAAACTGCAAAGAAAGCACAAGGGGCCACTAGCCGGGCCAAGGGGCAAAGACATCAGATGCGGCCTGACATCATTATCGTCCCATTGCCGCGTGCGGCGTCCCTGGGGTGCAGCCGCGCTAGGCCCGTCCAGGCCATGGGCGATCAGCGGCCCGTCGCCTGGTCATGTGATGTCAGGATGACTAAGCGCGGATGGCTCGCTCCCCCTTTCTCTGTTGGGAGGGAGAGAGGGAGAGAGGGAGAGTGGCAGAGTGGCAGAGAGGCAGAGCGGCAGAAGGGAAAAGGGGCTTCATCAACATCTCCTGACCTTCCCCCTCCGATCGATTCCTCTCCCCGATCACCATCACCGCGTCATAAGGCTGACATGAACACAGACAGTGTGGCCGTGACCGCCCTCAGCTCTCCCCCTTTCCGTCCCCTTCCCTTCGCTCTCTTCGCTGCATCTCCCCGATCACCCGCAATGCATGTGCCTTGCCCTTGATATGTACGGCGACGTCAGGCCCATCCATCCATCCCTCCATCCCTCCTCTCGGCCCGAAGATCGACTCACGATGATCGTACCAGGCAACTTCCTCCTGCAACTAACTCAACTATCAACACAGAACCATGATCTGCCCCTTCCCTTCTCAGCAGAACGATCCTTGCCCGATCCCGATACGTCAGCCGTGCATCGGCCCTGTTCGGGTGTTGTTTCCGGGTAATATGTTCGGCTATTGATCCGTTGCGACCGACCCCTTTCTCTCACATCCGAGACCACAGCTTTCCTTGCCTCAACTAGGTAGACACAAGAACCAAATCCCACATTTCATCCGTCCATCTAGGTATCAACACCCTCCATCACCCCCTTACCATCCACACTAACATCTCCAAGCTTCACAACCTACCCTCATATCATCCCCTCCTCCCTCCCCTTCTAATCCTGGATAGCTGAACGCAAAACGCATGCAGTGACCCAGCGGTATGCACACTCTGGCTCGACGCAGATCCGATCTGCGAAGACGACATCAGCATCCAGTCAGATGCGTCTCTTGCGGCGGAGTTGCGGGAGGTCAAGAGCCGACCCTTGTGGCAGACTGCCTTGCGAGGATAATAGACACAGGATCTGTACTGTGATGTAATGTTCCTATTCCTATTCCTGCTTCTTCTTCTTCTCCTTCTCCTTCTTCTGCTTTCTCCTTTCTTTATCTTATCAGTACCTGTTTTTGGGGATGCGATGTCATGCTATCCAACGCTATTGTATCCTGGGGTATGAGCTTCCTACCTACATCGACGGGTTGGTGGGTTCGTGGGCCAAGTTCGAAGATCTTACTCTTTGGATTTATACATCGTTACTAGGGTCTGTGTCTACTTGACGCCTTTTTCTTGATTTTTTCTTGATTTTTGTTTGGTTTTAGTTGATTTTGTATCTGAAGCCCTGTTTATTCTCTTCTCTTTGGAGCACTTGCTTATTAAACACCCACCATCCATCTATCCATCCATCCATCTATCCCCCTTCCCCTCTTATACATCAAAACATCAAAACATCAAACAAAAAATCTCATCCCATCTTCCCCAACACCCACTCCCCCCCTCCAAAACCAAATTCCCCCTCTTCACTTTCCCCAAGCCATCCCTACATCCCTCTTCTCTTTTTATACAACCTTATTTATATACAGTTTCGATTTAAATAAAACCTCTCTTCTATCATTTTTCTCTCTCCTTGCTACCTAGGTAGAGGTCACGAGATCAGAAATCACGAGGTTCGAAATCACGAGACGAACCGATTAATCTCTACCTTGCCTTACCTTACCTTACCGCGGACCACATCAGACCTAAGCACAGGGTACAGTATTCAAGAACTCATATATCAATCCGACTTGGAATTAGGATTAGAGTTACAATCGAAAGGGATTGCCCGCCGGGGGGAGGAGGGAATGTAGAGATGAGATAGATAAGCGCTAGAGATTCGATACTACAAGCTGTCTACCTAGGTAATTGTCTAAGGTAGGTAGGTTTGGTGATGAGATTTAGAAAAGGGGGAGGGGGGAGGGGGGTTTGTATAGATGGATAGATAGTATATATTCTTGGCTTTCTATTCTATACCTCTCTTTCTTCTTTTGTTTTACTTGTTATCTGATTTATTTTAATCTATTTTCATTCCTTTTTATTCTCACTCCTTTTCATTCTCACTTCCCCATTTCATTTCCAACCTACCTATCTCTCGAGATAAGGCTACACCCACCACCCCTCCCAAGCAATTCCCGCCCTATCTAAACATCACAGCTAAATAACGGCATGTAGCTTCCTGATCTCGGATAGTAATACGGAGGGGCTGGTTTAAGAGGGGGAGGGTTAGGGGTTAGGAAATGAGGGATGGAGAATAATAGATAAAAGGTTAGTTAGCGGGGGAAGAGAAGAGGGAGGCCAGAAACAACACAAAAGAACCCCCCCAAAGTAAAAACACAAACCCTTACAACAAAATCACTCATGTCATCATGAATCAATCCACTCAAACGACCACTCAATTCCCTACCCCAACATCAACATCATACAAGACATCCGTCCGAATCACATATTTCGCGCCCCTCCTCACCCCGGTGCCCTCATGCAACAAGCTGCCCTCCGTCTCGCCATGCGGGAACATGGCCACGCTGCCCTGGATCGGCTTCACCGAATACGCATTCAGACAGCCCTCGCGCGCGCTCGGGAGGAAGAAACTCGTCTCGCCGGCCGCGAACTCGTCGTTGAGGTAGATGAGGAATGTGAAGAGGGACGATTGCTTGGCGTCGGGCGGAGAGGCATCGTAGATGTAGGTCGAGTGGATAGGATCGATTGAAGAGGGGGGCCAGGCGCCGTCTGTTTCGGGGGAGGGGGAGAGTGGGTTAGTGGCTTTGGGGATTGGGGATGGGAGAAACTTGGATAAGGAAGGGAGGGAGGGCCTACCGATATGTGCGCGATACTCGGCGCCGGGAACGTATCTGTAAACCCGGAATCTTCGATTCAGACCTCTGACCTTCTTCCCGCCGACGTTCTCAGGAACGAAAGCTTGCACGCGACTCCACAGCTTGTCGTGGAATGCAGTATCGATGATCCAGTAAAAGTTGTGTGCTAGAATACTGCTCTCCTCTCCCTCGGCTCGGATGGGCGCGTCAGGCGTGAAGCCGATCTTTTCCGCTACCGCGATGATCTGAGTGCATTCTTCAGCGGAGAGGACATCTTTCAGAAGATGGAGGTTTGGGACAACCGGGTGCGTGTGGATTGAGGTCTTGGGTGCATTGGGCGAGAGGAGGATCGTGTCGTCCCTCGAAGCATGGAGGATCGCCGGGTGGAGGTTCGGCGGTTTCCGTTGCAGCCCTGGGGTTTCCTCGATGATGCGGAACTTGGTTGCGACATCCGTTGGTAACGAATCGAAGATGCTGCCGTCCTGGACAGCGTCATAAACCATCCTGCGCGGGCCGTCGTCTCTCAGGTCCCACGCCTGTCTAGGGTTGATGGGCCCGGCCCCAACCGCACCGCCCGTGTAGTCTGTCGGGCCTGTGAGTCGTAGGATGGCGTCTAGAACCACCAGAAGCTCCTCTTCTCTCGATGTTCTCGCGCGCCCTGCCTCGTCCAATTGCTCTGCCAATCCACTGACCACGTCGAGGTCTCGTACCCATCGGCATAACGCCCCTAATTTCGGCTTCTTCCCTCTGATTCGCATCTCTGAAAGTAGGATCCGTGCTTCCATGTACCCTCCATCGGCGAGAGCACCACTGATCCGCGCCGTGAGATTGGTATCACCTTGACCATGTTAGCAACCCCTCGAGTGCGGGCGGGGTAGATACGATACCAGAAACATTGAGGCCAGTCGTGCAAGCCTGCCGGAACTCATAAACAGCCGTCCGTAAATCTTTACAAGCTTTGGTCTTGATAACGCTCGGGTTCTCCGTGAGCGTCCGGAGAGTGTCAACGGCGATATCCAGGTCGTCTTCCTCTAGCCCCACCGAGCGGAGCGTCTTGGGTTCGGTCCCATCGGGAGGCGGTGTTATGGTCCCGCTCGTCTTGACTTTCTTGGCTGTTCCAACATTTTCGGGACCTTGCGCCCTTCGCTTTGTTTTCGATTTTGCCATTTCTGAGTGGGGTGAATTGCACAATTGAAGGATCTGTGGTGGGCTGCTTGGAGGCGGTGGAGATGGGCAGTATATTTATAAATAACTTGGTGCGTCTGATTCGCAACCTCAGTTCAACTCCACGATCAACCGCGCTATCTATCTATATCCAAATCCTCTATTTCATACTCAGCGCAATCTACTTTATAGTAATAAAGTATTGAGCTTAGATGATACGGCCTTTACAAAGTGCTAGAGGGTCGGTTCATCACGCCTTCCAAGTTCCATGAGCGATGATGGATGAACAAGGTAGCATGTGTCAATATACGTGTTTGTTTAGAAATGACAGTGTTAACAGCATTAGAAATGTATCTGCAAGTGCATTACATGGGTGATTTGTTAGAGTGTGGGCAAGCCTTGAAATTCGATTCTAGGCCCAAACCAAGCATTCTCTCGGGCATCTGATGCTTTACAGATTGCATTCGGGCAATATTATTATGAACTTTGATCGACAACGTTGTTTTCTATTATGCCCATCATTCATTCAGCCTGTGTGCAAACCATTCAAGACTGCCACATTTCTCTTTGTCCTCTATCTGCCAAAATCTGCCCCCAGAAACTTGGAAACCTGATTGACGAAAGTCTTGGGGAATGGTCAGATTCGAACTTACGACATGCTGGATGATGAACATAAGGGTAACACAGTATTGCTTAAGATCATTTACAAGCTAATGCGACGACCATTAGGTGCTCATGTCAAATGTCAGGTTCAAACCAGTATTCTATGAATAACCTACTGGGATCTGATGACGGATAATGAAGCACGGTAAGTACTTCACTGTTGAGAAGAAGCTGTTAGAACTTTTCATACAATCTGAAACCCCATAACTCTGATTTCTTTCTCGATGAAAGCTAATTTATGGTGGAAGGACATTTTACCGAAGATAAAGCGCTGGACTTTGCTATTCCTTTAGACCGGTATCAGCACGAGACTGGGATCGGAATGCATTCACTGCTTTGGCACCTCAAGGAGATATCAGTCAAATTACCAACATTGGGCAGAACATCTAGAGTCAATTCCGCACTTCGGCACATACATCCAAATGAATCGTTTTTGCATTGCTATGTCCTTAACTTCCGACACTACCCTCCCCCCTGGGTTTCACTCGTCCTATAATCACCGAATTTACAACGTGATTGTAAGGATGAACAACCATACAGATCTCCAGGCAACTTAAGACCTTATCGGTAGTAGTATCAAAGGCCTGTGTGTCGTTAGCAAATTTCCTACAAAGTCATCAAAACTCGATTGTGCCCCACGCATTCGAAACTTACCGGATATAACAAAGTCCTCAAACTATGGGCTGTCCGAACAACCAGCAAACTCCCCACTCGCATTTTGGCAACGATACTCGTCAATACCGCTTCCTTTTCTTCCTGGGTTGTTCCAACAAGCGCGGCAAGGAAGACCACATCACAAGCTTGCAGCTCAGGCCCAAGAGATTCAGCTTCTTGACAAATGAACTGCATTCCTTTTGCTCGTTGCCCCAGCTTCTTACAGAGCGCTGAAGATTGAGACAGTGCTTTTGAATCGTGGTCGATATTAATAACGACATTTTCGGAATGATCTTCCAGTTCGGGCGACTTGTTGCTTTCAAGAGTCTGATACATGCAAAGCGAAGTCATTGGCAAAGGCCCAGAACCAATAAAAACAACGCTCCGCGGTGTTGAGGGGTTGATAGCATGGATGGCAGAAAGCTCCATGCGTGTGAGATCAACATAGTTCTCATAATATGGAAACTCGGTCAACCGAGCGCAGCCTGGCGTAATGTTAATTTTGAACTTGAATCTCCAGAACTACAGGCATGCCTTCCTTTTCATCCTCAGCACCTGTGATGAACTCGGCCCAATGGGATTCAAGATGACATTCTGCCTTGGCGGAAAGATCTCTCAGAGATGGCAGAATATCAACAATACGTTGATCCTCGAGTATCTATATTGAAGTCAGCAGTGTCGTGAATGTGCGAGGAGTATCTTACCCTTCTGGTTTTTGAGTCGTTGAAAGTCTGGGTACAAATTCCTACGAGTTCGCCAAAGAGACTATTGACAGATGGACTCGGCCTCAGGTCGGATATTTTGGAAAGGAGGCTGTGAATCCTTGTGATGTTCTGGATGATACTTTCGGTTTGTTCTTCCTCCTCTGATTGGGGTGGCTTCAATACCACCTTTCGACGATCAAAAAATCGTTTCAACATCTCGCTGTTTAACCACCACTCCATTGAGGAAATCAAGATCTGTCACAAGATGAACAATATAGTTGAGCTTTAGGACGTGAAAACAACTCAAATTAGAAGAGCAAGTTTGTTAGACAAGACGTGAGCAGCTGCGTGCCTCTAAAAAGGAAAACTTTTTCACGATGCCAGCTCATTTCGACTGGCAAACGGATCACGCCTCGGGCAAGTGAATGGGCCGTTCATGCATGCGCATGCATGAACGGTAGTGATTTGAAGATCCCCCGGTCTTTCCAAGGGAGGAAGAGGGACTGGCTAAGAGGGCATGGAACATGACAATATTGATTAAAGTGGTTGAAGCAAACGCCCTGAAGTATACAACGCATAGTTTCCAAAACTGAGGTACGATTGCGTCTCTTACACAGAATATATACTCTCATATATGTACTGATCTTCCTCACTTGAGGGCTTTACTTAACAATGCTCTCCAACAGTTGAAGCTCGCGGTGGGTCTGTTTGCTCAACTGTTGTCTTTGAAAATACCCATCAAGGTGTTCAAGCTAAACCCATTATGCTATAGATGTGTCTGCAGGGCACAAACAAATACCAAGGAATGTTCGAGGTTTGTCACCGGTCTTCCCTTGTCTTTTTCATTTTCTCTTTGTGGCTGTAAATACAAGTTGCGTGGTTGGTGGATGAGCACGTGACCAAAAGGGGGCTTTGCGACGGGATCCTTCGGTGCATTAAACGAATCCCTTCTTCCTACAACCTCTTCAACATCCTCACAAAAGAAATACGGTTTAGCGGCAAGTGTCCTTCAACCAAGCAAGCAAATCGGATGCGGTCTCCGATTTCGAAACTGTGTTATATCTTGTCGCAACGGAATTTATTCTCTATTGTGCCAAGCGTGTTCAGCCATACTTCCATGTTTCAACTCCATGCTTCGTGCAAAGCAGCTCTTCCTTCGCCCCCAGCAAAGGAGGATGGCACGCTTGTATAAGCCCCATTCCAAGCAATTCTCCAAAGGCCCCACGCCTTCTCTATGATATTGGCATCCATGCACCGGCTATCTACCGCTTCAACCTTTTCGCTCCTTCAAATGCGCCTCCTTCGCACCCCGCCATCGTGCGATCGATCAACTCAATATACTTTGTATGATAGGACAGTTCCTACCACAATCTCATCCTTTTGGAGATAGAGTTTAATCCATAATCTCTTTTGAAACACCTCGCCGTATACCACCCAATCCTTATCTTGGAAGAAGAGTTGATGTCCGGGGAAATTTTGGGGAAAGCGGGCAAAGCGGGCAAAGCATATAAGGATATAGCTTTAACAGCATTAAGCACCACCATTGACAAAAGTTATCTCAATGATCTTTTGTTGACCCTAAGAGCTTTGCCCCTTTTTTGCTTTCCTTCTTTCCTTAGTTCGGGTGGTTGCTTCAGTTTTCTTTTCCTCTCTCATTGGCCATTTACAAAACACCCATCATCATCATTATCATCATGCGGTACTATACCACTACCATTCTAGCACTCGGATTCTTCACTTTTCAAACCGTCACAAGCTTTGCGATTCCAGCAAAAAGACCATTAGTCGGCCTAGAACCTCCATTTGAGGGCCTAGGTCCCGTCAAACTCCCTCACAACCCACCAATCCGAGCTCTCGAACCCGTCCAAGAACGCACCTATGAGGACAAACCAGGATCAGGTATCCCATCAGTACAGTATATCAGGAATGAGAAAACCGACTCTTTAACCCGGATGACCAAGAACCAGGGTACTGAGAAAGCAACCACCGAAGAATCCCAAACGCAAGAGGTAATGAACACAACACAGCCAGAGAAAGGATATCTGCTAATGATTTATCTATTTGAAGACATCAACTCCAGATCAAACCCACAAGCGTAGCGATACAAAAGATGAGGAATGGCAAGCCAGCAGATTCCCTGATCTTGCACACGAGAAGCGAGGGATAGGAGATAAAATAACTGCTTGGCTAGCTAAGGAATTCCACTTCCATAGGGTGTGAATGACATAGGGTGTGAATGACATAGGGTGTGAATGATCCTTCGTCCTAGCCGAAACTTCTACGCGCTGTTGTAAATGAGCAGGGTTTACTATTCCCGGGACTCTGAGCGATGGTGGATTTAGGATGGGTTTGGGTGGTAGACAAGTCGATGGTATTTTGACCCCCTTTTTTTTTCTCTTATCTTTTTGGGGAGGGGGAGGGGGATTTTCGTCTTCTTGGTGTATTCGTTTGATGATATTTGGGCTGCTTTGTTAGGGAGAGGTAGAAGGGTAGTAGTAGAGTGAGTGGGTTATGTTTATATATAGCAAAGCACTCCAGCAGAAAGATCGGGACATAAAATCTGATGATTCTCCAAAGCGCAAATATTTCCTTTCGCTACCTATACTGGTACCTAGAAGCTAAACGTCCCCTTCTCCTCCCCATAGAAACAACACAGCTGCATCACCTATCACATAACCATCTACCCCTTTCTCCAACCCCATCCCTTCGCACTCCCTCTCCCTCCCCCTCTTTCTCCCTCGCAATCAACAATAAAATGTGAGAAAAGATATCTGGCTATCTATCTATCTATTCATCTCCCCAAATGAAGATATCGCGCTAATAACACTGTCAGATAAATCTCTAGGGAATATAAAGATATGAGCCGAGCCGGGTGGTAGATGTATATATCAATCGCAGAAGTGACGTATCTTCCATCCTGAGGTCCTGGGTGTCGTAACTTGTTTGTTAACTTGGAAGAAAGAAAAGGGATGGGGAGAGGGGAGGGGCGGTTTTGTTTGCAGGCTAAGCTGTTTTGATTGCTGGTCGTGTTTGATACTACCTACCTAGGTAATGATCACTTGCGGGGAGTCACGGATCGTTTGATTGTACTGCGGATGCTAAGAACTTGTATTCTAAATCACTGTTGTGAGTAGAATCACCAAGGTCATGCGAGTAAGTAAGGGGGTTGAGAAATTGGTTGATTGCTAGTTACTGTAGCAAAGGACGAAGAATACCTATGCACCTAGACAGCCCAAGCCGATAGAGAGGTAGCCCTGTGTGAACAGCGCCACGCAAAGCTACTTAGCTGCCGGCGCTCCACGCGGTATGTAGTATTTCGAGTAATCAATCATGTCTGAGGCATCGCTATCATCCTCCTCGTCTTCGCCCTCGCCGGGTAGAACATCGTCCTCGAGATCGGTCTCGCCCTCTGCATCCTCCGAATATTCATCCTCCAATGCGGATTCCTCCTCTGCATCTAGTGCCATTTCAAATTTGACCCTTGCGCTCTCGCTGTCGTCGAGATTGCTCGGAGCCTCGGCGGGATTGCTTCGCCCGCTGGAGGCATTCTGGTCACGCCATGATTGTCGACCATTAGGTGTGAACATGTCTACTGATGGCGCCAGCGTCTCTGAATCAGTCACTCTCGCTGGCTCGCGGGATTGCCTTAGGTCAGCAAGCCGGTGGCGGATTCTAGTCTTCCGCGCCTTGGATTTGGTATTAGTCTTCCGATTATTTCCGCCGAAGGTATTGACCCCCTTTTCCTCTAATTCCTTGATCTCCTCGTCGGTGAATTTAACGTCTGGGAGCGGCACCCAAAGCTTGCTGCTAGCCTTCTCGTTGTTGTCCACAATATCGGGGACTTTGGATAATACCGACTCGAAGTCTTCGTCTTTGATGGTCTTTCCGATGCGGATTGCCATGAGCTTCATCTTCATAACGGCCCTGATCTTCGCCCAAGAACCGTTGTAGAAGTACCCATCGCCTTTGGAATTGAATTCATGGCAGACGGGTGCGTTGTTGATGAGTTGGACGAGGAACGGATCTGTAACGTCGCAGAATTGCCAGACTTTACCATCGAGGGTGAGAGATTTGCCATCGAAAAGGTGAGTGGTCAAGTCTTTTAGCTTTGTCCGTTTTGAGATGGTCGTGCTGCGAACCTCGTGCCACTTTCGGAAGGGACCCTTTTCTTCCTCTTCATAGAGTTTGAAGAATATGGTCTGATATATCCGGTATTTGGGGTCTTTTCTAGGATCGATACCAAATTTGATGACAACATCACGGAATGGACCACCTTTGAATTGATAGCCGACATATTGCAGCGCAGTCTTGAAGAGGTAAAGGCGTGGCGAGTTTCCAAGACGGTTTGCCAAAGCCCTCCGAGTCCAAAGGGGGCGTTCCTCCAACGCTTCGTTTAATTCTTCAATGAGCTTTTCAAGATCTGGTTCTCTTGGAATTTCTAACGGTCGTGTTTGTGGGATCTCTTCAACGTCGTGACTAAGATATTCGATCTGGAACTTTCTTGATCTCGAACGGTTGATTAAAGCAGATTCTCCAGTGGATTGATTGACCGTCTGGACAATATTGGGGTTCTGATGATAACCCCAATTGAAGGGCAGGACGTGGTTTGTCAATATTGGAGGTGGCACGAATTCCTCGTTCTTCTTCCAACCTCTACTCGGGTTGAATTTGAATTTCCGGATCGATTCCACTGCGGACGTTAGCAAGCACAAGATATTTTTGGTGGGGGGGTTTACTCACTCTCGCCAGGATAGACCAAGTCCAGAAACTTCGGAACAAACTCTGTGTTGCTAGTCGAATGATAGAAATCCGCAAGACCTAGAACCGAATTAGTAAATCTAGTCAGACATCATGATGCTTTATCGTACCTCTGAATCGATGTGTTCTATCGATTTCTGCAACACCCTCGACTGTATAGTTCCCAACATTATCCTTTAGACTTCTCAAGAGCTGACGAGGGTTATCGAGCCTCGAGTGTGATCGGAGATCCGCTGACTGGGAAGTTTGACTGCTATCCCCTGATGTTGTTGTTGTTGAACCAGTAATGTCTCCGGAGTATGGTTCTTGAGAGCCACGCTTGCGCTTCCTTCCTGTACGTTTTGGGACGGTGACCTTGAGAAGTATATTGTTGGTAGTACAGTTATGCGACAGTATCGGGGTACTCATGGGGTCTCGATGGCGGAGATAGATCGGAATACATCCGTCAGGATCATCCAAATCAACAAGCTGTGCCTACGATTAGCATATGGTTGATACAATTGGTATGAATGAGAAATCCGTAGACTTTGTGAATAGTCTTCTTTTCCGTAGAGAGAGAAACTAGGTGGATGGGGGGAGAAGGCGATGCACGTGACACCAATACTCACGCTTTTGAAAGGTCGACCGATTTCGACCCCTGATCCGAACGTCTTGAGGGCCTTGTCAATGTTCTTGATGACCATAGGATGCTCGACGGCGACGACCTCTCTCGTCGCAACCTCGAAGGTGGGTGCTGAAGCAATACCGGACATCTTGGGGAAGAGAATAATCTCTCAAAAATGATATGTTGCCGCTCGTGTGAATGGATAGTTATCCTTTTCGCCGTGGAGGGAATAGCCTGTTGATGTCTCTACTTGAGACACTTCTTATCCACTTGGAAAGGCACGACAAGGGAATATCCCCAATAATTCTCTAATGTCCATAGGAGTTGTGGTGGTTATTGTAGAGACCTCGAGGCTCAAGAGCTCACGAGAGGTCCCGATATGCGGCCCGAATCCTAAGGCATAAATTCAGGCAGCCAGCGCCAAACCATAAAGTTAGGCGCACTACGTGGAGGGGAACGCCCAGCTGTTGTTGTAGACTCGAGATCGTTTCCAAGATGACCCGTTGACGCTGAACCTCTCTTCACGGCATCTTTTCAATCCACCTCGATTTAACCGCAGGAGCTTCAGGAGCGCAGGACGTCTGGGCTTTCCCACGATTGTGCACTCTCGAATGTTCCCATCAATAAGACGAATCTCTTTACCGCCCGGTGCTCCTCTCCACCGCGGCAATTGAGCGCCGCCGCATTTACATCACATTCTCGGTGTCTACCCTGGGTTTATGACCTTCCGGTGCGTTGAACCCTGGATTACTCCCTGGCCGTTAGACTTGGGTTGCTGGGTTCTCCCGATGGCAGACTGACGTGCGTTAGGATAGCTTAGAATTACCCCTTAGACCCAAAGTCACGAAATCAACAGCCTCATCCGTTCGGCTTACCTGGCAACCCACAACCACACCCGAAGACAATAGCTACGCGTTATCGAAGACGTTGTGCACGTCCGGCCCCAGTCTGTTGATACCTGTGCCAAGCGTTTGGTCTCCTTGCGTCTTGTGGACCTCGGGACGTCAACAAACGCTACAACACAAAGCGTGGTCCAACGCGCTCTGCGACCTCTTGTAGCGGCTGATCCTGTGTCTAGAGGATTGTGGTTCTTTACTTCTCAAAGGCTGTCCCTTGGAAATTACCGATCTCTATCCTCCTACCAGATAACGCTTCGACCCACATCCACACCCGGACGTGAACCCGAACGCAGCCAAACCGCATCTTGCAACCGTTTGGATCCCGTATTGAGAGGTTTGGGCCCTGCCATATATCGAATCAGTCGATTCTCGTGAACGGCGAGATCTGAAACGCAAGAGCTCATTGGCGAAGATGAAAGGCTTCAGGCAGAGGGTTGTAAGTCATCCTGATGGATCGAAGGATGGGGGCGCATTGACGGCGCGCGAACCTTTGGTAATGCATGAACAAATGCTAACCCATTCAGCATGAGCAGCTCTCGCGCGCGAAAGATCCAAACAAGTCGTCCAAATCCAAGAACAAGGATTCGAAGGATGGGACATCGTCCCCTTCACAATCAAGTAGCTCCCGAGAAGCAGCACAATCACCAACAGTCACTCCTTCGTCGTCAACGACTGCACTCAACGATCCTCGGAACAAAGCACTCCCTCTAAATGATGGCGGGGCTTCAAGCTCGGCTCACACGAGCCCTGCTGCTCAGCAGCCGCAATCAGGCTCTATCAATTCGCTCAACCTAGGTCAGAATTCGATAGCTGCTCCAGACAGGTTCAACGGCATGGGAGGGTCACCCAGTCCAGGGCCTGGGACACCTGGCCGTCATGGTCAACTGCCCCCGAGTGTTATCATCAGTCCCAGTGCTCCCGTAAGTGAATACTTAGAGACTAAGCGATGCTGGCTAACTCCTCCCCTCCAGCATATCCCTCCCCCAGGTACAGCAGAGACGATGCCCCATGATCTTGCTCCCCCGAAAATTGGCCAGAAGTCGTTGATGTTTGACCGATTACATACAACGCCGAAAGACGTGCCGGAGGGAATCAGAACCCCCAAGAGGCAGCATTCTTCAAGATTCGATATTTCCCCTCAACGAGAGCTCGAGAAGTTACCAGGCTTTCACGAAGTGCCTCCTAACCGACGACAGGATCTTTTCATGCAGAAAATCGACCAGTGCAATGTTATCTTTGATTTCAACGACGCGAGTGGTGACATGAAGTCGAAGGAGATCAAGCGACTAGCCTTGCATGAGCTGTTAGACTACGTGGCGAACAACAGACAAGTTATTACAGAGGCCATGTACCCAAGAGTGGTGGATATGTTCAGCAAGAACCTTTTCAGACCAATACCACCGCCTGTCAACCCACAAGGAGAGGCATTCGATCCAGAAGAAGACGAACCCGTCTTGGAAGTTGCATGGCCACACATTCAAGTTGTATACGAATTTTTCCTTCGATTCATTGAAAGCCAAGATTTCAACACAAACATCGCCAAAGCGTACATAGACCACAGCTTTGTCCTTCAACTACTCGAGCTGTTCGATTCAGAAGATCCTCGAGAACGTGATTTCTTGAAAACTACCTTGCACCGAATATACGGAAAGTTCTTAAACCTGCGGTCCTACATTCGAAGATCCATCAACAATGTGTTCTTTCAATTCATCTACGAGACGGAGCGATTCAACGGTATTGCAGAGCTGCTGGAAATTCTCGGGTCGATCATCAACGGATTTGCACTGCCACTGAAGGAGGAACATAAATTGTTCTTGACAAGAGTTTTGCTTCCAATGCACAAGGTCAAGAGCTTAAGCATGTACCACCCTCAACTGGCATACTGTATTGTTCAGTTCTTGGAGAAGGACGCGGCATTAACAGAAGAGGTTTGTCGTCCCGTGCGTGTGACGAAGCAAAGCTAATAAATTTAGGTCGTCCTTGGCTTACTTCGATATTGGCCAAAAGTCAACAGCACAAAAGAAGTCATGTTCCTTAATGAGGTGGAAGACATCTTTGAAGTGATGGACCCAGCGGAATTTGCCAAAGTCCAAGAACCCCTCTTCCATCAACTCGCAAAGTCTGTTGCAAGCCCACATTTCCAAGTAGCGGAACGTGCTCTCTATTTCTGGAACAACGAATACTTCTGCAATCTCGTCAGCGACAATGTCGAGATCATCCTCCCCATAATGTTTGCGCCGTTATACGAGAATTCGAAAGGTCATTGGAATCGGTAAGTCACTAAGTCACATACTTTGTAGCTTATTGAATGCTAACACATCTCTAAGAACAATCCACGGCATGGTCTATAATGCTATGAAACTGTTTATGGAGATTAACCCACAACTCTTTGATGACTGTTCTCATGATTACACTGAGCATCAAAACAACGCAGAGGCCCGAGAGCTAGACCGAGAAAATAAATGGAAGGCCTTAGCAGAACAGGCAAAGCGATCGAAGAGTAATGGAGCCCCCCGATCTGGGGCCAACCAGTCACCGGCCAGAACCAAGACCACCACGCCGTTAAGGATCGACGAAGTAGACCCGGTCACAGACGACAACCAAAAGAGATTAGATTCGCTGAAACTTCAAGATGGGGATCGTAGAGAGCGAAGATCAACTCACGATCGGCAAAACTCGGTAGGCTCCTCCAGAAGTCAGCGATGATTTGCTTTAGCACTATGCCGCTTTATTCTGTGTTTCAGGATGCCTCTTCTGCTTGATTTTCTGGAGTTTTTGTTCCGACTAGAAGTTTCAACTCGCGTATACCTCTCTTCCCTCGAAGTCGAAGTTTGCTCCCCTCCTCGTCATCACACAAAGCATTTTTCTTTTATTCTTGCCTGCGTTACCTTTATGGGGAGGGTGACTCATTGACGGTGCCTTCTCCAGAACTCCAATAGTAGTACGACTTCTCATGAACGGTCCGGGAGTGGAGGTTCTGCGACGGCGGTTGTGGGTCTTGTCCTGGATCCCTCGGGCCTCGACGTCGAGTCGGACTACAGACCTGTTCAGACGCTGCCGGACGAATATGCAAGTCATCTTTCTTGATTGCATGGATAGAAAATGAAATGTGATGGACGGGATGAGTGGATGAGTGGACGGATGTATGGGAGAGAAGGGCGAGATGGCTCCTGTACGACGAATTAGGCATTTTGCGCAAGGGTTTCTTCCGCTTTTGACGACGAGTGTTGACTCGATTCGATTAAATGAGCTTTCTCCTCGGAACTTGGGGTGATGGTGGCCTGCGTTTTGCTGCCAGCTTCTTGATAACCGTCGTTTCTGTTCTCCTATGAACGAAAGTAAATATGGAGCGTAAAAAAGGCATTTGGGCGTTTGTTCAGATCGGCACATCTCTCTTGCTTGTCTTTCAGGGGCAGAGTAATGAATTGTGATGACTATGTGCTTCTACCCCTTGTATTAATTGTGAGTGAGATCTTCTAATATGGACTTGAATCTCTCCCCCATCTACGGTTCTTCTTGGATATGCCATTATTGGTCTTGATATGCCGTCTCTTGTAAAGCCCCTCCAACTCCAAACACCCCTTGGTGTACCCAAACGCCAATTGCTTGCCTGCATCAATATCTTCCCTTTTTCTAAAGCACCAGAACCAATATTAACAGCAGAATGAGCACGAATATCAACAGCGCGATACAGAAGCTACTCAAGCCATCCTCATTCCTCCTTACCACCTCCCCCATCTTCCTCAACCCGCCTTGCAGCCTGCCTCCTACGCGATCCGCGAGCCTATCCGTCTCATCCAGGATATAAGCCTGCTCTTCCAGCTCGCGCCCCATGTCATCGGCTTGCTGCCGCAGAGTGCCCACCGTGCGGAACACGCCGTCCAGATCCGCATCCTGCTCGCGCATCATCGTCAGCTGCTGTTGATGCTCGAACTGGCCCGCATAATCGCGCCCATCGTCGTCCCTTGCGGGCTGCTCCAGCGCAGCCGCGTTCGCCTGGCCCTGCGCAGACCGCGCCAGCTCCTCCCGCATATCCTCGACCTCGCCACCGACCTCATCGACGAGGCGTTTGCGGCGGCTCACCTCCTCGATCTCGAGCCCGTACTTGTAAGGGTCGTCCTGGGCGGCGCTGACTGAGGCGACGAGGTCGGCGAGGTCTTCGGCGAGGATGGTCAAGGAGGATTCGAGCTCCTTGCGCGCGGATGCTAGTTCGGGGGAGATCTTGCCGGTCGTGGTGCTGAGGGAGCGGATGCGGAGGTAGGAGGTGAAGAGCGCGCGGGTAGAGGTGAGTTGGGCGAGCACGTCCCTGCGGGTGGGGGATTAGCTGAGTGGGAGGAGGGAAGGGGAGAAGCGGGGAGGACGAACGCTTGCACTTGGAGGAAGGGATCATCTTCGTTCGTTGAGGACATCATCTTCGCTGGATTCTTGCTGACGGATCATGTGGGAATGGCTGGGTTGTTGGAGGATAATCCTGTCCTTCGTCTTGTCGTAGCTTGATAAGTGCAGTCTCTGGCAAGCTGTAAATCAATTGAATGCGCCACTCTGTCGGAGAGGCCGTTACGATCTTGTGCTTGATACGGCCTGCTCTTGACGCAGCCTGCTTGTCGTTCCTGCAGACGAGGCTGCTGGTTGCAAGATACTGGCTGGGAATGTAGTCCGGGGGAGTGCAGGCGACTCCATCAACCGGGAAATCGGTCAGCCTGTGAGAACCCAGTCGACAGATAGCCTCACATGCAGTTTTCAGCGGACGGGTTCTCGCACAGGGATTGGACTGATGGTGTGGTCTGAGAAGAAAGAGAGTGGTGGTGTTGATAGATGTCGGAAATATAGACGTGTAGAATACTGTAAATATTTACGTATTATTTACTTAAATGTCATATAAAATCCACAATATACCGTAGTTCTGCACTTACATCGCCAAAGCATGCCTCCGTTACCAATCGAACTCTCGATCATAAATATTTTAATCTTCTCATTGACTTATCGCCATCTTTCCTCCAACCATCTAGCAGTTGTACAGCAGTCTATATAGCATTTCTGCCTTCTCTTCCGCGGCAGTCTGCAGCCATTACAAGTGTGTGGCTGTGAAGTACTTTTCCTTGCCCGATTATCGCTGCTCGAATATCCCTGGATCCTAGGCAAGCGCTCACAGGCCAGGCATGCCAGACAGCGCTGGAGATTGAAGTCAATTATCCAGCAGCTCGACCAGCATCACAGCCACACGTTTCCCCCTGTTCTTTTTCTCTCCCTCCATGTCCAGGCCACTGCTTTTCTACTCACGCATTGTGGACTTCCAATCTGTGCGAACCATTCTCCTGGTGGAACAGCCTTTGTGGCCAGTGGCCAGTGCCGAGTTGCAAAATCCGCATCCTGCATCCTGAATGCGCTGTACCCGGAAGCCATAAAGGCCACGGTTCTGTTCGCTCACTCCCTTCCTCAACTATCATACTTGGTAAAAGCCGAAAACTTGAGGAAGTTCTTCCGGTGGCAAAGGAGGAGCCGGGTCCAGTTTTCGCAAGTCTTGTACTGCACGTGGCGGTGGTACAAAACCCGTGCTACATACCGTTATACATTGTCATCTGGAGAGGCTAGAGAAATATGAGACAGAAGATGGCTCTCAGTTCAATCCTGGGAACAGCGTTCCCATCCCGAGAGAACGTTTCAGATCCGTTAACTGGACCCGCCACTAACATCTCCCCAACCACTCTCCTCGAAACCTTCATCCCGGGCTACGGCCCCATCCACAAATTTCTTCTCTACACCTTTGGTTTCGACGTCACAGTCCTCGTCTCCCTAGGGGCCATCCTCTGGCTTGGGGGCCGTATAGGTCGCTCAGTATGGACCGTGATCTGGGCTCTGATCGCCGCCAATTGGATGGCCGAAGTATCTGTCAGCAGCTCCGATGAGATCCACGCCCACCTCCTCCAATTCCTTGCGCACCAGTACAGGACCAAATCCTCACGACGCCTGATGGCCGAGACCCCTACCAAATCCGCTTGGGAACTTGATAGCGAGGATGCGGAAAACTTAGAGACCACGGTCGATGCAGATGGGAATATCAAGTGGCTCAACTTTTCAAACCAGGAAGCGAAAACCCAGCCGATATTTACGCCCGCAATCGGGAATCACAGTTTCTGGCATGACGGCACCTACTTCACGCTCAGGAGGAAAGAGGTCACGCTTTTTGATGAACTTGGCGGTGGCGGAGCGGCCACTCTGAAGGACAAAGAGATTCTGACCCTGTCTTGTTTCGGGAGGTCGACAGAGCCGATCAAGGCCCTTATTCAGCATGCCAAGAGCCATTATCATCTTGGTCATAATGCAAAGACAATCATTAAGAGGCCAGCGCCGAAGGATATGCGAAGATTCGGGGGTAGAGGGTCCTGGGTTAAGATTGCGGAACGGCCTTGTAGACCTATGAAGACGGTCGTGTTAGATGAGGAGCGTAAGATGGATGTCCTGGCTGATATCAACGAGTACCTCAATCCGGCAACTGCCAGGTGGTACGCAAATAGGGGTATCCCCTACCGTCGAGGATATCTATTCCACGGGCCCCCGGGGACAGGGAAGACGTAAGAACCTTAATAAGACAAGTATAAACATAAACTAACTTATATAGATCTCTTACTTTTGCCTTGGCGGGCGTCTTCGGATTGGATATCCACGTGGTCAGTTTGCTGGAACCAACGTTGACGGAAGAGGAGTTAGGGATGCTCTTCACTAATTTACCGGCTCGCTGCATCGTGCTCCTAGAAGATATCGACACAGCGGGTCTGCTGCGAAACGACCCCGAATCCGACGAATCCAAGAAGGTGGATGGCGATTCATCATCGAATCAGGATTTTAATGTAGTTAATCTGACCAAGGCGCTGAGGAAAGCTCAGGAGCAATCGGAAGAGGAGCGCAAGAAAGGCATTTCATTGTCTGGTCTCCTGAATATCATTGATGGTACGTCCTCTTTTGCCCCTTTTTGTTCATGGGGGCCAGCCCCCAAGCCCCCATCCTCGCTGCGCTCGATTTCACAATAGCAGCTTGCCCCCCTTCCTACTCAAACAGACCTCCTAACACCCCCCAGGCGTCGCCTCCCACGAGGGCCGCGTGCTAGTAATGACGACCAACCGGCCCGAAAAACTCGACGATGCCCTGATCCGCCCTGGCCGCGTCGACCACCAAGTCGCATTCGAAAACGCCAAGACGCACCAGATCCAAGAACTCTTCGAGCGCATGTACGCCAACGAGCTCCCTCGCACGCGGCTCCAGCCCTCCGTGGACCTCACGCCGCCATTACCCCCCACCACGGGCGAGAAAGTCAAGGTCCTGAACGCGGTCGTTGCTGAGGTGCAAGGCGATGAACTGAGGGCGCTGGCTAAGGAATTCGCGGCTAGGGTCCCCGAGGGCCTGTTCTCCCCTGCGGAACTGCAGGGGTTCTTATTGAAGAGGAAGAAGGATCCGAGGAAGGCGTGTGAGGAGGTCGAGAAGTGGGTTGCTGGTATGTTGGAGGTTAAGCGCGCTGGGGGGAAGTTGGTCCCGCAGTAGTCTTCCGAGGGAGCGGAATCAATCAATCATGATTAATGAGAGAGAGAGAGAGTAAGGTAGTGGTGGCTAATTGATCCAGTTCATCTTACGTATACATCTAGAAGAATAAAATATATATATATCATCCCCCTCCCCTCTCCCATTCTTTTATCCGCCCCATTCTTTCTCCCCCTTTTGACTAAAATAAACTCAAGTCCCTAACTCTCTAACTTCTAACACACTTCTCTTCTCTAAGATATCCTATTCTAAAGTACCTTACCTATTACCTTCCTCTCACATCTTTATCTCATCCCACATCTCATCCCATCTCACCCCCTAACCTACCTAACCCCCCCCCCCCCCCCCCAC
>NW_020194473.1:1453325-1475036 GCF_003019875.1 Amorphotheca resinae ATCC 22711
CCCCCCCCCCCCCCCCCCCCCCCCCCCCCCCCCCCCCCCCCCCCAAAAAAGAAATCTCCAAATCTTTCCTTATATTATACATAGTCTCATACATACATACATACATATTGTATATACTTATATAAGAGCTCTAGGATGGAAAGTGGGGAGTGTAAGTATAAGTGATTTGTTGGTTGGTTACTTGGTTAGGGGGTGGGGTGCGGTTATGGATAGGATGGGGTTGGATGGGGTTGGATGGGATGGAATTTGAAGGTGTACTACGAGGGAGGGAGGTATTGAGGGAGGGAAGGGAAGTATGGGATTTATGATATGGGGATGGGGAGAGGGGAATTATAAGGGGTTTGACTTGGCAGTGAGTTAAGGGTATAAGAATCCTCTAAGACACCCCCCCTCCTATCCCCTTCCCCTATCCTCCTCCAACAACAACCGAAGCTCCTCTTCATGAGCATACCTCCTAATCGCCATCTCCCTCCAGCCCTCCCAATCCAGATGTGCATCACTATCCAACGCGTTCCTCAGCCCCTGAAAGAGTCCCAGGAAGCCATCCCAATCCGCCAGATCATAGCCCGCGCAGAACTCGAACCTATGGAGGATCCTGCCCCTCTTCACAATCTCCGCCAGCTCAGGATTTCCTTTCTCTTCTAGAAGCTGCGCGAAGATGGCTTCGTCGTCTCCGAGGGTGTTGATGCCGGCGTAGAAATCGGAGACGGAGAGGAGGACGATGGGGGATTTGAATGCGCTGCTTTTGGGGGCGGTGTGGGCCCATTCCCAGTCTATGATACTGGTGATGTTGAGGGAGGAGTCGATGAGGATGTGGTCCCCCTTTTCGTCTGCGTGTTTTAGGTAGAAATATCCGTCGTCGTGCGTGTGCTGGGATAGGATGGCGGGTATACAGTCGAGAAGATAGCGGTGGATCAGGTAAGCGTCTACTGCTCGCGGGGTATAGCATTCTTGGCGCACGATCAAAGAGAGTGTTAATCGTAATGTGGCGATGAGATATTGTTCATGGGAGGAGTAAGGTCCAAGGGGTCGCATCTCGCCCGACGGATGATAATCCGTTAGGGATTCTCGTGCGAATGACCCAATGTGTGAGGTCCCTGGCTGATCAAACGACCCTGCAGATTGGAAAGGGAAACTGTGTAGCGTGATATATATGTCTGCGAGCTGGCTCATGACTTTCTTTCTCTGGTCGGCGGATAAGAGAGACCAGCGTAATGATTTCCCAGGCATCTTCTCCATTAGGATATACCCCACGCCGACTGGGTTTTCCTTCCTCTCGAAGTCGAAATCGAAGACCCGCGGAGCAGGGACCCCGGTCTTCTCGAGGAATTGAAGAGTAGCCACTTCGCTACGGATAATATGATCCCGCAGATCTGGCGGCGGGGAGGTAGCGTTCGAGCGGCGGATGCGCGCGAGCCAGCTTACACCATCTTCAAACCGGATCTCGACATGGTAGTTCATGCCGCCCATGACGGAGCTGCGGATTGCGCGGTCGTAGACCAGGGGAGGGATGGAGCAGGGAATTCCATTGCGGAGATGACTGGCTCGTGATGCAAGAGCGGGAGTGTTGATTTTCGATAGGAGCTGCGTGAGCTCTCGCCGCTCTGCTTCCCCGGCCGCGGGGTCGTAGGACTCGGCGTCCTGAGGGGGTGAGCTGGAAGCTCACGTGATATCGGTGTGCAGGACTCACCTCCCAAGCAGGACACTTGTGGAATTCGGCTTGGAGATGCTGTGTGCAGAGGTGGCGGTCACAGAGAGTGCATTCGCCGTAGGTACGGACTGCAGGCTTCTGGCAGTTGTCAAAGTCACAGTTCCACATTGGCATTGTAATGGGGAGGAGTGCTAAGTGGATATTCAGTATGGACTTCGAAGGTAAAATAGATGTCTAACCAACCTCCTAGGCAGAAATTGAGGGCGGTAAATGGGAGACCAGATGGATTCAAAGTCAGAAAAACAAAAAAGGTGTAGAAACAGATACAACAACAACCACCAAATTTCAAAACACCAGACACGACGCCGCACTGGCCAGCAAGTGATATATGGATCACGTGCGCTATATCACGTGGACAACCACTCGCACTCAAGTCTCGAACTCAAGATAAATGAAAGAAGACCTCCTGCTTCCCCGAAGGTGACTGGAGCATACCCTGTAGAGCAGGAGCCCAGAGAATGGGCCAGAATGGGCTTGCCAGCTAGGAAGAAGCTGGGAGTGATGTCTGGTGGATGCAGTTGCGCTTCATAGAAGGTAGAACGAGCATTTCAACCGTTTCAATCCAAAAGGATGATGCATAGGCAGTTGACATGCGGAGGAAACGGAGATCATGAGAAAGTGAAAGCGAGGAACGTAAGGTATGAGGGCCAGGTTGTGAGATATATACATAGGTATACCTTGTACATATATGTATATGTCTATATGTGGAGGTAGGTAAGTACTACAAATACATATAATGAAGAAGCTCAGGATCAAACATGGACTGAGATGAAAGAGCAAATAAACTTACGGTAGTGTATGTGAGACAGGACGAAAAGGGGTTTGGTGAGTGAGTGAAGCTGTTTTGAGCGTCGAGATGTAGGTTTCTAAAGAGACGTTGAAGCCAGGGGATGAAGTGTAGAGAGAAGAGTGGAGAGAGAAGAGAAAAGTGGAAAGAGAAGAGAAAAGAGGATATGAGAAGATGGTTTGGTGGGAACAGGTTCTCTCCTTGCCGGCCGTTGATAATGAGCACTCGCTGCTTGTGAATGTCGTGCTGGCTGCTGAATGTAAGAGTGCAGCACCCAGCTCCGCCTTCAATGCAGCAGAAGCTGAGGGATAAAAGTCACACGTCTCATCATCTCATAGCAGCTCATCCTCAGCTCGCCCACCGGCCTCTCTCGGCATCCTCGCCAGTCCAACGTTCCATTCCATCCCATCCCCGGACACCAGTATCATCACTATGATGATCACAACGACCTCCACCACCACCACCACCACCATCATGATCATCACTCACCACCACCTCCGCCAAGCATCCCCGCCCCAGCCCATGCGGCGACGTCTGCGCGCGGGCACTAGCCGCTACCCCGGATTTCTGTGACAGGACGAAAAGCCTCCGCAGACGAGATGGCTGCATGTCTTGCCTGTACCATCCGACCACCTACGTCTGTCTTACCGCGGCACACCTTGCACAGCTGCACGATGCCATGCGCGCCCAGTCATTGGACACCCGGGATCTGGACTTGCATCGGGCTTTGAATGCTGCGAGGGTCAGCGACGTGGCGGCTCTGGGGTTCTGGCCGACGGCCAACGACGACGACTCGTGAGAGGGAGTGTGGTATTGTGGCTACGGGACAGCAGGACTGGAGAGAAAGGATGGGGAGTGCGTCTATGAGAGCGAGGTTATGATTGAGTGACGAGGGGAAAGGGAGCGAGGGAAGGCGTTGCGGGGAGAGGAGAGGGGAGGGGGTTTAGAGGGTCACTTAGAGGGTTCAAGGGCTAGAGCCTAGAGGGGAGGGGAGAGAGATGGAAGAGCGGTCACGCCGAGGGGCCGAGTCGAGTAGTAGTCGGCAAGGTACCTTAATACGGAGTAAAGACCTCATGTCAAGAGCCGGGAAGCAAGAGTCAAAGAGTCAAGACTAAGCAAAGACGACGACTCAAGTCCCAAAGAGAACAAAGGATCCCCAGCCCCCGAGGTTCTGGAGCGGCGGTCGAGGAGGCATCCCTGGCCCAGCGCACAAGGCTCCGCAGACGCCCCTCCGCCAGCGCTCAGGAGATGCGGCGACTTTGTATGGGGAAAACGGAGATGCAAGAATGGCGGCGGTGGGACTGCGTTGCCAGTACGTAATAGGTGTCGATTTCTCTGGGGCAGGAACAAATCTTGCAAGTGACGCCATCGTCGTGGTGGGAGACGAGCTGGACGGACTGTGGTGGGAGAGCGGAGGGTTGGTGTTGATCTTACGGAGAGGCTTCAAGGGAGGGTGGTTAAGGGCAGGGTTAAGGTTCAAGGATTCAAGGGTTCAAGGTTCAAGAGCCTGGGGATAGGACACCTTAGGGCGGGAGGCTCAGAGCGCGGTCGACGGGTTGATTTGCGCTCAAAGCCTATATCGAAGAGGAAGGGGGGAAGAGCATCATCGATACATCCCGGACATGGAACAATACCGCATGGCGGCCGTAGTTCCACTACTCAATGGAATGCAACTATCGCCAGAGGTTCATGGTTCATGAAGCAAGGCCAAAAGTCAATCAGCTCAGGTCAACTCAAGTCAAGGCAAGTCGAGCCCAGGACTCAAGGCAAGTAAATTTCAACAAGAATCGCCAGGACAGCTCGTAGCGAGCACGTTCCTCATTCTCTCTCTCTCTCGCCCTCTCTTCTCCCCCCTCTCCCGCTCGAATCGGCGCCGGCATTGATTCCACGATGTTCGTTGGTGGAGTCGCATAGGTTCCCTCAAAAGGGCTCAGCCAGAAAAGTCCGTACGGAACAGAGGGCGTCCCCACCCGCGCGTCTCCCGTTGGCCCACGCCGACCGACAGCTCTTCGCACAACGAGGCATCCGGATTTTTGTTACTCAACACCGCGGTCTGGGTGGACGGGACATGACTAACTAGTGCTGGGAGCGAGGAGGGCTCGGCGGCAGGAGGGCAGAAGCAGAGGCTAGGAGGCCCTCAGCGGAGGGCTAGGACAGGAGGAGGAAGAAAGAAGAGCCGGCGGGAGGGAAAAGGAGGAAAAGAAGGAAAAGACGGGGGAGAGCGACAGCAGAAACGTGCCCTAGAGAGGGCACGCAGCGGCACTAGCAATATCAATTAGGTGATCTGGCAAAGCTTTTGCACGGCGGCACTGCGAACTGCGACGTGCAGCGCGGGCACGAGTTCGCTCGTTCGTCTCGGCCTGTGCAGGCGTATCCCTCAAGGTCCCCGTGCTGAGAGGCCTTTATCATTATTATGGGATTTATAGGGTTTAATGCTGGTTTTCTATTATTATTATTATTCTTAACCGTGCTGCAGGAGGCGTGTTCGTGTAATGTCATGGAAGGAAAGCAAGGGAAAAGAAAGGAAGAGGGGATCGTGTAGTTAGTTGTCTTCATCATTGTATCTTCATCTTCTTCTCTTCTCCCTCAACCTCCCATCTTCATCTTCATCTCCATCTTCTCTCTTCTCCTCCGCCTCCCATTTCCTCCCTCTCTCTTTGAAAACCCCAATTCTCTTCGACCCTCTCCCCCCTTCACGTCCTGGCGTCAGATCTCGCCTTTTCATAGCAACATCGCCTCATCCCATCCCATCCCAACCCATCCTCTGGACCCGGTGCTTGCCCACCTGCTACAAGTACCGAGCAGCCTGCCCACGCCGCACCGCAGGGTCAAGGAAGATATAGAACATATCAACCAGCAGCCACAGCAACATCCACCGCAACGGCCACACCCACATCAATATCTTCGCTCTCTTCCAGATCCCGAGCAGCCGTTCGGTCCAATCCCCCTTCACTACGCTCACCTCTCCTCACCTCATCAGGCACACCGTACGTCTAGCCGTGCATTGGCCGACCTGTCCAGATCGATCGATCCCTGGCCGTCGTGTCCGAGAGAGTATCGACTTTCCTCACCGCAACGACTTATCCTACCTGTCGCCTGATCACACGTCATCAATATATATAGATATAGATATATTCTTTATATTTATATTTATATATATTTGCCGCAAAAGATATCTCTAGAGATATATTGATATACCTTACATATATATTTATTTTTATTTATATATAAGACAGGAACACATCTCAACCACCCCGCTCCGCCTCCAGTCGTGGAGAGCCAGGCGCATGGGAACAGGAACCAACTGACCAGGGAACAATCGACCAAAGCTACTTTGGCCAACACCACAAAAGCCCCAATCTACGTGAAAAAAGAAAAGAAAAACCGGGCGTCTGGAAAGGGCAAGGTCTGGCGAGCAGTTGAAAGAAAGGGAAAGGCGTGCCGCAAGGGCGGAGATCTCTCCGCACTCAACCCCTCGTCCATCGCTGGGAAAGGGAAAAAAGAAGTCGGCGTTGGGAGCTTTGACTTGTGTCTTCTTGAGCAGAGGTTCAACATTCGAGACTCGACCCAGGGCTCGACGCAAGACTTGAGCCAGGACTCGATTACCCTGGTGCGCGCCGTCGCGACAGAGACCAAGGCGGGACCGAGAGAGAACGAGATCCAGATACCCATATACATCTAGACAGACACAGAGACAACTACAGACTCTACACACAGATATCACCACCACGACGCACATCGCCATCTACCCTTCCTCTCCTCCCTCCCTCCGCCCCGCCTCCACCTCTTCCGCCGCCTCCTCCATGCCCTCCGCACTCCCCAGGGCGGCCCTCCCCATCAGACCGCGCGAACCTCCGCCGCGAAAGCTCAAACATCCTCCCTCGTCCTCCTACAACGACCAATCCTTCCTCTCCGCCTCTCCCCCCGTCCTCCACCCCTCCACTACCTCATATCTCGAAGAGCGACCTCACAAACGTCCCATGCCCACCCCCAGCTACACAATCGCTGTCGTCAACAGTTCCGGCCGACAAGCTGCCTCGTTCATCCGCGTCGCCTCTGCCGTGGGGTATCACGTCCGCGCCCAGCTGCGGAATCTCGATGGCATTGTCGCGACTGAGATTGCCTCACTGCCGAACGTGACGGTGCTGGTTGGCGACCTCTATATCAAGCAAACGCCCGCGCCGACCGCCAGCGCGAGCCCTACCCTCTCCCCCTCAGATACCCGCGTCAACCATGCCTTGATCAAGGACCTCTTTAAAGGCGCCCAGCTCGCCTTCATAAACACGACCTTCTGGGGCGACGAGGTGGCCATTGGCAAGGCCCTCGCCGATGCTGCCGTCGAGGCCGATGTCCAGCACTACATCTACTCGTCGATGCCGAACCACTCCTTACATGACCCCTCATGGCCCTCGTTACCCCTCTGGTCCGCCAAGCAGACGGTCGAGGAATACATCCGCTCCCTACCCGCGCTCGCCCCTCGCTCGACCTTCCTCTACACCGGCATCTACAACAACAACTTCACCTCCCTACCCTACCCGCTCTTCTGCGTCGAGCTGCAGCCCGACGGCTCCTTCGTCTGGCAGGCCCCCTTCCACCCCGACGTGAAGCTGCCCTGGCTCGATGCCGAACACGACGTCGGTCCTGCCGTCCTCCAGCTCATCAAAGACGGCACCAAGAAGTGGGCGGGACAGAAGATTGCCCTCGCCTACGAGATGCTTACCCCGCGCGAGGCTTGCCGCCGCTTCGCTCGCGGCGTCGGCCGCCCCGTCACTTACAAGCGCGGCAAGATTGAGATCAAGGTCAAGATCCCCAACGGCTACCGCGAGCAGCTCGTCGCCCTGGAAGAGATGTACGCCCTCGGCGCCGAGGACCCAGATAAGCAACCGCCCTACTTCGGCACCCGCGTTTTCGAGGACAGTTGTCCCGAGGAGGCCCTCGCGTTGTGGGAAGGCTACCGTGGTCTTGAGGAGTACGCGCGAGAGGTCTTCCCCCTCGAGGAGGCGGCTAATGGTCTCACGTGGATGAACGAGGAAGAGGACGAGGAGAAGACGGAGGGTACGATCGTTGGGGGTGAGACGGGCGAGGAACCCGAAGACGACGGCGACGACGCGAGTGAGGGCCTCACCATGGCCGGGACCGAAACCCCTGCGCGGCGGGAAGAGAGCTGGCTTGCGTAGTATCGACACGGCGTCCTCACAGGAAAGGATCATTTTCATCGTTCACTGAATAAGAGAAGGGAAACCTCAATGCATTACGAGGTTTTAGTTCATTCATTGGTCAGGCTTCGGGATTGGAAGGCGGGGGAAAAAATAAGAAATTATTATATCCTATCATATCATCATCTTCACATCATACCCGCGGCGTTCTATCACATCACATCACATAACGATCTATAACTCTGGGTTCGGAATTTCTCTTACGTCGGCGGATCTCCTTCCTGCTTTGATTATTTTCGAAAATTCGATTTCTGGTTTTCGAAATTGAACTGGCTTAGTTCAGTTCAGCTTTCAAGACTCTCTCGACTATCCATCCGTCTCAATCCTCCGTTGTTGTTGTCGGTCGAAAAAAGAAAGAGAGGCCAGATCGAACATTTTTTTTTCCTTTTCTTAATCTTGCATTGCATTGCGTGGGCTCGGGAGGGAGGGAGGTTTTTCTTCTTTGGATGGATGGATGGAGGGAGGGCTGGATCTGGTTTATATCGCGATTGAGGTGCGGGTTTATTATTTTCTCGTACCTTTAGTTTTTGAAAATTTGAAATATCTATCTATCTACCTGCCCTTTGGTCTCTCTCTTTCTTTCTTTTATTATTGGTAGGATAAATGAAAGAACAGAACAGAACAGAACAGAACAGAAAAGAGAAAGAAATGAAATGAAATGAAAGAAAGATATTTGGAGATGTTTGGCTTTTTGAGAGGTGCTTTATATCATTTCATGACACTATCCACACAACCACCACCAAACCCAGAACCCCACAAAACTCTAACACACACATACACACACATCAAGCAAGCAAGCAAATCGATGAATAAACAAACAAATGAAAGTACCACGAAATACAAGAAACCCAGAAATAGAAACATGGAGTTCTAGCCCTCCCTCTATCTGCGTTCTAGCTCCTCCTGCTTTACCCCTTATTCAGCCTCTCAAGTCTTAAGTCTTAAGTTTCAGGATTCAAGTTTCAATTTCGATAGATAGATAGATAGATAGAAGAACGTATGAGAGAAAGAAAGAAAGGAAGGAAGGAAGGTTTTTGATGATGGTGATGATGTATGGTGATGGTGTTTAGTATTCGATGATTTGCGATATTCTATACTTACATGTATACATACATACATGCATACCTTATACCCCCTTCCTTCCCTTATAGGAGAGATAGGATAAGATAGGATAGGGTAGGATGCATATAGTTAGGTAGGTAGGTAATCTATTATTTCATCCTACCTTACCTATCTGAGCCTCCCTCGACTTTTCTTGGGTTGGTTGTGTTTTACATATATGTATGTATGTATGTGCGTGTGCGTGTGTGTATGTGTGTGTATGTATGTGTGTTATGTGTGTGTATATATGTATACAAGCCTCTCATCCTAACTACCTTACCTACTCTTGCCTCGCGCAGGGGAGGTAGATGGAATGAATGAATGAGTAAGCGCCCTTGCTACCCTACTCTACGCCTGTAACGCCATTCCATTGTCTTATTTCAACACCTCCACAAACAAGTAGCGAAAAACCCCCAAACATCGAAGAAAAAGGAACTCGCACCATAGCGAAGAAAAGGAGGGCTCACGAAGAGCGCTGTTTCTTGCTAGGGCGCCCGTCACTCTCGACGGAGGAACGAGCGTCTTCGAGAGGCTCGTCTTCTTCGGAGGACTCGAAGTCGGCGTCTGAGAGGACGTCTTGTTCTTGTGCTTGTGCTGTGAGGGCGTGGGTTAGATTGGGCTGTGGAAAATGTGGAGGAGGAAAGGGGGAATAGCATAGACGTACTGAAATACTTGATAGCCCCGGGCCACAGATCCTCCGTGATGGCGATGGCGAGATCGTCGCCGTCAGGGAAAATCTCGAGGGACATGCCCGGATCGTCTTCCGCTTCTTCTTCTTCTTCTTGATCTTGAGCTTGCTCTTGTTCACCCGTACTCTCCAGCGCCTTGTCCGCCTTGCGTTCCCCTCTGGCTTCACGCTCCAACCGCGTCGCCTCGGCGCTCTCCTCCGCGCTCACCCGCCGCCCGATGAAGCCGAACCAGGCGAAGAACGACAAGCCGCCCATGCCCGTATTCTCAATCTTCTTCTTCAGCGCGCGCTGCTCCGGCGACAGCCCGCCCGCCACCGGCCCCGCCTCCCACGCCCGGCACACCAGGTCCAGCAGGCCGCCCGTCAGATCGCGGTCCTTCTTCCAGCGGATGGGCACGGGCTCGCTGACGAGCCCCGACCAGCCGTCGCGCGCCCGCCGGTACCAGAACCGCTTCTCCAGCACGGTATCCTCGAAGTACTCGTTGGCCGAGAAGGTGAAGCGGATCGCGACGCTGCGCGGGTCGCCGCCGGGCGTCGAGATCTCGAAGTGGCTGACGGAGAGGTTGACGAGGGAGGAGAGGAGGAGCGCAGAGTCGGATGGCTGGATGTATTGATCGATGTCTGGGGGAGCTTGCTCGAGGACGAGCGGCCAGAAGTTGGGGATCTGGGAGGTGGTCTTGTCGCGTCGGTCGTAGAGGGGTTGAGTGAGGGAGACTTGTTGACGGACTGTGAGGAATAGTGTTAGCTATTGTTTCTTATGCAGTGTTCTCATCTGATCTTCATTCCATGATTGTCCAGACGTTCCCGTGCAGTAGTTGAAAGGAATCGAACGGCCATGGAGGGGTCGCGATCGCCATGCATCCCGGACATTCACATCCTGCAGGGACTAGAAGGAGAGGCGAGGCCAAACCAAACTAAACAAAACTTGCACTCACTGATTTCCGTCTCAGCATCGTCAAAGTCGCGCTCGATGTCGGCGAGGTCCTCGTAGGAGACGGGGGTGTCTGCCAACGCGGCGGCCATGGCAGCTGTGGTGAAGGCGAACTTTTGGGGCATGAGAACACACAGTTCGGATATCGTGGATGCGGGAGGGGGGATAGTCAGACTTGGATATTTGGGCGCAGGCCCTTTTAGCTGAGGGATATCAGATGGATCTAAGATCTGGCCCTCCTGAGGCTTGGTTTTTTTGTGGCAGCGAGTGGAGTCCGGTTGGTGCTTGGTCTCGCGCGGGAGATGTCACTGAGTGGAGGGTATTCGCAGGATGTCACTGCGCCGTGGTTCGAGGTTTGAGGTAGGCCGGATGACGTTGTCGCAGAAAGATGAAAAGAGAGGAGAGGGAAGAGTATATTATTGAGAAGAGAGGAAGAGTGGGAGACAGACAGAGAGAGAGTGATGGATATGATATTGATCCTAGTCTTGATATCAGATATTGACAAGGAGCAGGACGTCTAATCAAGATCCATATTGCCAAGACTTGTAGCGAGGCCACGCAAGTCAGGAGAAATGCTTTCTTTTTTCTACTGTTCTTCTTTTCTTCTTTTCTTCTTTTCTTCTCTTCTTCTTCTTCTTCTTAATTCAATTCCAAATATAAAAATAAAAAATATGAAATATAAAACTTAAGCTTCTCTCTTATAGATCATCCTTCTCGAATTGACGAATTAAAACACAGTTCAAAAGATCTTCAGTCGAATAGGAAAAATTATAGCAAAAAAGGCTGAGGTAAGATTGAGATCATATGATCTTGATTGAACACGAAGAGCTGGGCATAGCCCTTGATAATATATACACCTTGACACCTCCCGGATCCATGAATATACAGTTCTGTCAATATCAATCAATCAATCAACATTAAGACAAACATCAACTTGACCCGGGTCTTTGCTCCTTTGCTTCTTTGGGCCTCGGCCTCCCTCGATATTCTCCTAGCGAACCTGGAAGTCCAGCCTTCACGACACTATACTAGGGACTCGCCTCCTGCTGCATCATTGTCCCTGTCACTTCTCTGCAGATCCCCAGATTATCAGATCGTCAGCTTACAGCACAGAATCCAGTTATCAATCCATCTGATAATCTAGAAGGGCGTAGTTCTGTTCTGTACTGGAACACCTTCCACCTGGAGTTCTCCCACTACCTGCCTAGGTAGGTACTATACGGCTTGTACATCCAGTCAGTCACCTGATTGAACTCCCCAGGTATACCCATCATCAGACGCATCTAGCAGGATTATATCTCACCGCATAACGACCATGGCGACACTGAATCCAGAGTCTCGCGTACTCATCGTCATGACCGGCGGCACCATCTGTATGAAGTCGAGTCCTGAGGGCTTGGTCCCGGCTAGAGGCTTCCTGCAGGCTGGCATGGCCCCCAGGCCCTCCTTTAACGACGGTTCCAAACTAGGTGAGAGGCTTCTCATATCTGCTACGACATGTCTTCGTTGATTTGCTTCTGAATCTCTCTTTACCTACTACATTGTCAGTGACTTCTAGTTCGGATCGTGGTCAGGCAGGTAATAGTGTCCACCTGGCGAACTCACGTCTATCACAAGAGAGAGAACTCCCGCAGTTTAAGTATCTTGTTTGAGTCCTATCTCAGACCCTGGCTTTCCTCAGGTCTTGCTGTTTCAATTATGGAGGAGCAGTAAATTGTTCCTCCGCCCGAGCTACTTGGAATTCGTCGAGATTAGTATCGTCGATCGACAAGTCTTTGCTGAGGATGGCCTTTGAAGCACCAGAAGAATTTCAGGCCTGCCCACCACGTAAACCAATTTACAGATATCAAGTTCCTTATCGCTGCTCCAGTCTGCTACCCAGCTCCATGTTTCAATATTCAAGCCCTGCGATGGGGCCATTCCACCGAGGCATTTCGTTTTCCTTGAGATTCCGTGCGATTTCTGACATGTCTACAGATCCTCTTCCCGTAATGACTGATGCTTCAACAAAAGAATACTTCCCCAGTCTCCGAACCCCACCGAGCACCTACTCTAACCATATCCGATATACCCTCTATGAATTCCCCAAGCTCCTTGACTCTTCCTCCATATCATCGGCTGGATGGGGTCAAATAGCTACCACGATCCAAAATAATTACTCTCTATACGATGGCTTTGTTATCCTACACGGAACCGACAGTCTAGCATATACCAGTTCTGCCCTCTCTTTCATGTGCGCCCATTTAGGAAAACCGATCATCTTGACAGGATCCCAGGCTTCCATTTTTGCATTGCAGTCAGATGCGGTGGATAACCTACTTGGATCCCTGATTATCGCCGGGACGTTTATGATCCCGGAGGTGTGCCTCTTTTTCCATCATAATCTGTATCGAGGAAATCGAGCTACGGTAAGAATCAATCTCTTTAATTTCTGATGCCGGATTCGTCTCTCTATCCTTTAAATCTCCAAAGACATATAGTCTTTCGATCTTGTCGAAATAGGCTGATCATGAGTAGAAAATCTCCGCTTCTGCCTTTGATGCATTTGCAAGCCCCAACTACCCACCGTTAGCAAAAGTCTCTGCTATGGGCGCAGAGGTAAACTGGAACCTGATCAGTCGACCCAGGGCCATTGCTAAATTCGAGGTCCAAACCAACCTCGACACAGCACACGTAGCCTGCCTTCGAATCTTTCCGGGAATCAAACCAGAGATGATCGACGGTGTGCTCCGCCTGGAGGGCCTACGTGGTCTGATTCTGGAGACCTTTGGCGCGGGAAATGCCCCGGAAGGCGAGGATGGAAGCCTTACAGCTGTAATAAGGTCTGCCGTTCAGCGCGGGGTAGTCGTTGTCAATGTCTCACAGTGTCAATCCGGCTTTGTGTCTCCCCTCTATGCGCCTGCCACCGCACTAGGCAAGGCAGGAGTAGTATTTGGACATGACTTGACAACCGAAGCGGCACTTACGAAGCTGTCTTACCTCCTTGCACTCCCGGATCTAGAGTATAACGAAATCACAACGCAGATGCAGCTCAGCATCCGCGGCGAGATGACCGAGGTCCTAAGCACGCAATTCACGCACCCCGCTACTGATGTGCCCGTTATCACCGAGCGCCAACAAGCCTTCACTGCACTCGGACACGCCATCGCGAATGGTGATGTGGACGCTGTCGTCCAGCTACTTACCGGAGACCCGTATGGGCTTCTGGATGCAAAGGACTATGCTGACAACACGGCGTTGCATCTGGCTGCCGTGGCGCCGGATGTTCGGGTATTGGAGGAATTACTCAACCGAGGCGCAAGCGTCCATGTGAGGAATCGCGCGAGTAATACGCCACTCTTCCTAGCAGAGCAGGTAGGGGCAACGGAACATGTAAGGCTGTTAAGGGAGAGCGGGGCACATTTTCATGTTGAGGAAACCGAGAGATTGAGGGGAGATACTTAGAGGGACTCTGGTAGTGAAAGGATATCCAGGTCAGAAATTTCTGACAAGTCAAGGGAAATTCGGAGATATCTGGGATGTGTTCTCGAAGCATACGCTTGCTAGGCCAAAGATTCCCGTGGGCATCGTTGGGCGGGCATATACCAGTTGCAGTCTCTTAATGCCACATGTCCGCCTGTAAATATAAACTATAATCTATGTAATTCTAGGCAAAGTAACAAGCCATCACCGGTGGAGAAGTAGAATATCAAAGGTACTAAATCGCGCGAGTTTCAATGGTTTCCCTTCCGCGCTTGCACTTGGTGCTACTTCTTTCTTTTCTCATATTTGCATCCTAGCTCAATACTTAACTGTAGATGCAAGAGAATCATACTACCAACTTCTACTATACCTTTAAAAAAGCCGTTTGATGAATGAATCCTGGGTAGACAACTCCCTCCCGGAAAAGGGGGTTCGCATCACGTGAACATGTCAAAATCGCTAAAATTTGCGCGGTCTGAAAAACTCACGACACATTATTCTACAACGAGCAATACCACTCAAAATGTCATGACATGCCTCATATCCGTCTCTCTAGGCGTTATCTCTTTAAAGTTACTGCCAGAAAAAAACATCAAATAAAACATAACTCAACTTTTTCCAAGACAATGCCGCCCTCAAAACCGCTGCCGTTCGCGGATGATTTCGCAAGTGCGGATTCATACGTCGAGTCGCTGCTGCGGTTCTCCGCCGCCTCGAGCGTCTTCCAGACGTTGTGCGGCGGGGTACACATCCTGGATTTCTTCACCAGCCAGCCCAGCCTGTACCACAGCGTGATCCCTGAAGAATGGCGCGCCTGGCTCATGAAATGCGGGTCGATGGAACTCTTGGATCTGCTTATGCGCGACGATCTGTCGCAGGCGCGAGAGGACAACCCGCCAGAAAGTCTACTGAGCTATATCCGTGAGATTCGGAAGCATTCTCTGCGCAGGACCCTGGAGCGGGAGAGGCAAAAGGAGGAGCAGCTCCCGCGGCATATCGCCGTGGGCATGATTCCTAAGAAGATCCATGAGGTGTCGAATTTCGCCTCCTATGTCGTCGGGGTCGCCGACTCGGTTGCTGCCCGTTCTGGGAAAGAAATCACGCACTTTGTGGATTTTGGTAGCGGGCAGAATTATCTTGGCCGCACGCTGGCTAGCCCACCGTACAATAAACATATTGTAGCGGTGGAGAGCAAGGAGCTGAATATCAGCGGTGCTAAGAGTATGGATGTGTCGGCTGGAGTGGCTGAGAGGGAGAAGGTCATGCGGAATAAGAAGGTTTATAGGGCCCAACTGGATGCTATGACGCCGGCAGAGGCGCTGAAGGATAAGGCGAGACGCAGGGCTGCAAAGCCGCTGCCAATCCCGGAGGATAACATGCCGGATTTGAGACCCACCAAGGATCTTGCTACTATCTACACGCCAGCTGATGGGAAGGGTTATATCCAGTATGTTGAGCACCGTGTTGAGGATGGAGATCTCTCAAACGTGGTCGAGCAAATCGAACGGGTGAAGGAAGCTGCTCCAGCAGGGGAAGTCCAAGTTATCAGCTCATCAGCCAACGATGATACCCCAAATCCTCAAATCCCCAACGTCATCGACGAGATCTCCAAAAGCAGAGAAACGCGGTTGATGGCCATCTCAATCCACTCCTGCGGCAACCTCTCCCACCACGGCATCCGCTCCCTCCTTCTCAATCCCTCCGTCCACGCCGTCGCAATTGTAGGCTGCTGCTACAACCTCCTAACGGAGCGTCTCGGCCCGCCGACCTACAAGCTCCCCCACCTCCGCCCGAACCTTCGCGCTATCAACGCCCCGCGTCTCACACGCGATGCCTCCGCTCGCGACCCGCACGGCTTCCCCATGAGCACGCGCCTCGCCACCTACAACGACGACGGCATCCGGCTGAACGTGACCGCGCGCATGATGGCCGTGCAAGCGCCGCAGAACTGGACCGAGAAAGAAAGCGACGCCTTCTTCACTCGGCACTACTACCGCGCCCTGCTGCAGAAGGTCTTCCTCGACCGCGGCGTCGTCTCGAAGCTTCCCCCCACCGGCGACGACGATGGCACCACCCAGAGCACCGAGCCCGTTATCATCGGCAGCTTGCGCAAATCCTGCTACGCCTCCTTCAAGACGTACGTGCGCGGTGCGCTGGAGAAGCTGAGCGCGGACCCATCCCGCGGCCCCGCGGTCCTCCAGAAGATGGGCGAGATCTCGGACGAGGAGATCGAGGAGTACGCGCGGCAGTATGCGGGTCTGAAGAAAGAGCTGAGCGTGGCGTGGAGCTTGATGGCATTCAGCGCGGGCGTCGCTGAAAGTCTCATTGTCGTCGATCGATGGCTATTCTTGAAGGAACATGAGCATCTCGTTAGTGACTGCTGGGTCGAACCCGTTTTCGATTATAGTCTGAGTCCGCGGAATCTCGTCGTCGTGGGGATCAAACGGTGACCCGTGGCGCTTCTCTTGACTTGAACGAATGTTGGGGTTGGGGCGGAGACTTACAATACCTTATACCATTGATTGTTGATGAAAGCCAAGCCCGTGCTTTTTGCTCGAGGAGTTGAGGTGGTCGATGTATCGCGTCTCGATAGATGGAATGCGAGATTCCTTTGGAATGTATATTGGATATACCCCCAGATCATTAAGTGCTGGAGAATTAAACCGCCAGCTTTGTCTGTCAGAAAATGTTCTAGAGAGGGAGACGTCCTGGGTAATAAGGATCTTGCCTCGTCACCTTGGGTAGGCAGCTCACGCCTTCTTGTCACCGCTAAACTCTGTTATTAAGACGTATGATCTAGACCTTCAGCCCTTCTAATCATCGTCTGTCCTCTAATTTTCGGACGTCCTCTATTACTCACGTGTATCATCAGGTGTAAATAACCATATATATCTGCGTAACATTATCTACCCTAATTGCGTTAAATGCGCTATTCAAGGTAAATGTTACTTTGCGGCACAGCTCAGTAAACCTGACCTCATATTCAAAGAGCCTCCCTCCCCCCTAACATGAAGCGAGCCGCCCTAGTTGCCGTAGCGAACCGAGGACTACCTTACCTACACCTTATCTCTCCGCAAGTCAAGGCCGTTTGATTCGAAACAACGTGTTTGTCTCTTTTGCCATGGCCGATCCTCTCACGCGATAACCCACGAGGGAATAGGAACCGAGGGGGGTGACATCGCGCTTGTCCAGACCAACAACCAACCAGTAGCCTCTCTACAGAGCGCCTTCTGCGCTCGCGCTTCCAAGACTCTGTCAACCTGCTCTTTTCAAACCAGGTCCGGGAATAGCACCACTCAAGTCCTGGCTTTTTGATAGTTTTGCGTCCTAGTGGCTTGGGGTTTCTTATCGAAATTTTGGCGTACCAGGAATACTGCTGGGCCAGGCTGGGCTGGGTGACTTTTCTCGCCGCCACAGATGGATGGGGAAGGTTATCAGGATCTTGGCGTGCGAGATGTTGGTGGTTGGATACAGAGCCCGCTGGTTTCTGGCGGAAATCTTGTTTCCAGAAGGCCTATAGAACCGGGGGCTGGGGATGAGGGAATGCTTGATATGATGGAGCCCCACAGGTGTCTGGCATATCCCGATTCTTTACCGTTTAAGCCGAGGGAAAGTCTGATACCACGATACGGATTAATACAGTATCTACTGTATATGCAGCGTCTTTGGGACCAGGCCGTCGCCCCCCCAAAAAAGTGGGACAAGCTGCTGATTCAATGAGAATGGTAGGTCAGAATTTCAGAGAGTTTAAAGTGGTCGATAAGGCGTCTGGCAATGGATTACACTACTGGATCTCTCACCATTACGCCTTCCAGTCGCCGCATTGATCTCGTGATGTCTTGAGAGGACTCCCGCGCCTGGCTTCGATATCTTGCTGAAGCAGGAAGCGCCACGAGGAGAGTCTCGGTGGCAATGCTACCTATCAGGCCTGATGCCATAGTTTGCGATCACACTGATTCGGAATGGCCGTGAGATTCAGCTCAAGTTCCAACACGAGATATTTTGGGCCATCCATCACACAATCACACAATTCCATTGCTACAAGCATATCTCGGACTGTCGAGGAATATGGCATATACACTAGCATGGGCTCCCCTGCCGGAATCCAACATCAAATGCAGCACCATGCCAACCATCGCACGATTCCCGACCACTTGCTGTCTGGGCCAAAGCTTGTAGATGCTTGCCAGCCCCCTCACCTTCCAAGGCCTTTCTGATGGTGTTCTGGAACGAGGGGACTCCGGAGGAGCGAGGTGTCAAGGGAAAATAAGGATCCCGGCTAGGCTATTCACGGAGTATCCGCTTCTTGCGACCCACCCCGGATCGATTATAGGCCAACCAAAGCATATCATTTACAAACCAAAGAAAGAGGTAATCGAGAGACTCTTCAGCGGTTTCTGTACTGTACGGAGTAGGCCAACGAACCCATCAGCAGGTCATGCGACGGCAGCAAGTGCCTCCTCCCCCCCTTTTGCTGGATGTTCGCTACGGAACAGCGAGCGCCTACCTGCAAACTTGCAAAGTTGCGTGTTTCTAAATATTCCCCATTGCTCCGTACTTTGATCAACGGCTTTAACGATACGTAGTCTAGATTAAGTGCCGATTGCTTAATTCTTATCACCTATGGCAAAACTACCACGCACCTTATTGGCTGGTTGGTCTGCCCGGTGGGGGCGTTTCCCGCTTTATACTCTAGGAGCAAGAATTGGTGTCTATCAGCGCGGAGTTCAGGACCTTCAGGTGCAATCCAGAGACAATGCCAAGAACACTTTTGCAGAGTCTCTCTTGGCGATCGAAGTGACCTTCCTAACACAGGGACTGATCCCCGCTCACAGAATGATTATCTCTAATCCTGAGAGCGGTTTAGTATACACAGTACATACATGGACGGGCTTCGATGGGATGCTCCCCAGAATATCATGGGCGCGTATATATATGCGCACTCCCCAGGAAAAGGAAGCATGGGCGGAAACCCTTGGTTCTTCTATCCAGTTATCTTGAAGAGGCACTGTCAATTCCATCACCGTGAGGATTCGCCGCAACCATGGGTGAGCAACCCCAAAACTTCATTCACATATTTTCTTGTTGACAAAAGTCGCAGCTACCGAACATGTAACTGCTGATGCGCAGTACACCATCGGGCGCGGGGGTGCCGTTCTCAATCTCGACCGCAAGGGTTCTCTCGTCCAGGAATACGAACAGGAAGCAGAGTCTCTTCCTGTCGTAGAACCCTCGAATGTGCCGACCGAGGAAGAAAGGAAGACGCTTCGCAAGGTTGCTGGCAAAGTACCCTTGATTGCTTATTTCATCTGCGCCGTGGAATTTGCAGAACGTGCCTCCTACTATGGGGTCTCGCCGTTGTTCAACAACTTTGTTAACCGTCCACTCCCAAAGAACGGCAATGGATACGGTGCTCCAAAGAGAGGGACCCAAGATACCGCCGGTGCCCTGGGACTGGGTTCCGTGAAGGCTACAGCTGTTAGTCAATCGTTTTCTATGCTGGCATATGCTCTGCCGGTCTTCTTCGGATGGTTGGCCGATGCAAAAACTGGACGCTTCCGACTTATCTGCTGGGGGGTTGCAGTGTGTGGTATATCTCACGTTATTATGGTCGCCTCTGGAGCACCCCATCTTCTCGCAAATGGCGGAGCTAAGGGTCCCTTTTTTCTCAGTGTTTATATTCTAGCTATTGGTGCTGGTAAGGAAATCGAACCCCTATCGTCGAACGCCTAGGCTAACTTGCCGTCTAGCTATGTTCAAACCAAACATTTCGCCAACTCTTCTCGACCAGATGAAGGAAACCGCACCAGTAACCAAGGTCCTAAAGAGTGGCGAAAAGGTCATCGTTGATCCGGAAGCCACCACAGAAAGAGTTATGCTCTGGTTCTATCTCCTCATCAACATTGGAGCTTTCATGGCCGTTCCGACTTCGTACAGCGAGAAATACGTAGGATGGTGGTTGGCTTTCTTCATTCCTTTATGCCTCTACATGCCACTACCCTTGCTCCTTTGGTACCTGAAAGACAAACTTGTCCTATATCCTCCTGCGGGAAGCGACCTCGGGAAAATCATACGCATCCTTGGGATCTGCTTCAGACGCGGCGGTGTCAAGAGATTATTCACAAAAAATGACAGTTTCTTTACACCCGCCAAGCCTTCCGTTATTGCTCAAAGCAGCAAGCCGATCGAAGTCCCATGGAACGATGCCTTTGTCGATGATGTACGGCGCACCTTCCAAGCTACGGGCATCTTTTGCTTTTTCCCCCTCCAAAACATCAATGACAACGGTTTGGGTAGTGCAGCCAATGTCATGAGCACCATGCTCACGACGAATGGTGTGCCCAACGACGTTATTGGAAATTTCAACGCCCTCTCGATTATTTTTATGGCACCCATTCTGAACTACGTTGTCTACCCACTACTCCGCAGACGCAACATTCACTACGGACCCATTGCACGCATGACAACTGGCTTCCTCTTAGCCGCAGCCGGAGGCGCCGGATATACTCTCCTCAACTGGAAGGCCTACCAGCGAAGCCCATGCGGCCACTATGGAACCAGTCCTACCTGCGTTGATGCTGAGGGCAATTCGCTCGTCTCCGATATCACCATCTGGTGGATGGCGATTCCCTACGCCCTAGGCGGTATCTCCGAGCTCTTCGTCAACGTCCCCGCCTATGGAATCGCCTACTCGCGCGCCCCCAAGAACATGCGAGGTCTGGTCTCCGCCCTGAACCTCTTCAACAGCGCCATCGCCTACGCTATCGGCCTGGCTACCTCTGCCGTCGTCCGGGATCCTTACCTCACCTGGGATTTCGGCGGCCCGACCATCATCAGTCTCGTCGCGACCGTTGTCTTCTACTGGCTGTTCAGGGATATTGACAAAGAAGAATACCGCCTGAGCCACAACGACGACTATGAGCTGGAGCTGAATGCCCAGTCTAGCACGAGTGAGAAGGTTGAGAAGACGACTTCCCCTGAGATAAAGGAGATCACTGAGGAGGCTTCTCCGATTGAAAAGGAGGGAGCGAAACAGAAGGAAATTCTCGAATCTTAGGATTGTCTGCGATTTGGCGATGTCTCTCATGGGACAGGTTCCCTACCAATTGTATAATCGGCGTAGTTGGATACAATAAAAAACTTCACTATTACCAAATAACTTTCCACTCTGAAGTCTACTCATAACGCCAAACAATCTAACCCATATTACCTTCTTCAAAAAATATTACATCCTTTCCCCTCCTAGGCCCTCCATACCCCAACAAACCCCACATCATCTCAAACCCCATCCATCCATCCGTCCATCCATCCCCCCTGCTTCCTAACCCCCACATCTCCCATCACCCACTTTAATTTTAAAAAACGCTCCTATATAACCCGCTACCCGGCCCCCAGTCCCCAACTAAAACAAGCAACAAACTCCAAGCCCGCGTAGCTCAATCGGTAGAGCGTCAGACTCTTACTTAAGAATCTCTTCAGTTCTATCTGAAGGCTGCGGGTTCGACCCCCGCCGTGGGCTCAATTCCCACTGGCTTGCTTTGAGTTGAATTTTTTGGTGATTTTTCGGGAGGGTTGGGGTTTGTTATTTAGAATTTAACACCGAGGAGCTAGCTCTGTTTTTGTCATTTTTTGTTGCCCTACTCTTTCAAAAGAAGTTTAAAAATAAAAAGCCATCTTTCACATCGAACAGCAAAAAAAACGAAAATTTCCAGTATTATATACAGCAGCACATTCTTTTACATCTCTTAACTCATACTCCTGAGGATCCCTGCTCGTAGCCAAAAAAAAAGAGAGAAAAAGAACTCCGTAATTCCG